>NC_090877.1:40101056-40131056 GCF_036669935.1 Montipora foliosa | reverse complement strand
GCTTATCTATTTCCTGCATTTTGCATCTCTGGAAATATGATATGCATCAAGTAGAAATAGAAATCACGCCAGCCTTTCACGAGGCTAATAAAAACCCTTTTTACAGTTATTGTGCACAAGCATGTATGGAACATCAACTGAACTGCATCGCAGAATTTTTTCTCCGCCTCAGTACTTGTCCAGTGGAAACTTTTTTTTTGGCGAGTGGCTCCTTATCTTGAACTGCTTCGTCGGGAACATGTGGCGCAACAGGAATGGGTTCCAGGTGAGCGGTGAAGTGACGTAACATTGGTGGTTCCCAGGTGATTTGATACCCACAAACATTACTTCGGTTTTTGTAGATGTGTGCACAGACCTCGGCAACATACCTATTAGAGTAGTCACTAGTCCATCAATCAATCAATGAAATGTTTACTTACGTGACTAGGCGTCATAGCGCCGTATGGCGCCTATTCAGTAGGGACACATTCAGGATCTGTTATCTAATAGTGAAATTATGAACAAGGGTTCTGAGACGGGCCCACGCATCGCGCAGAATGCTTTTTGTTCTCGGGACATTTGCTTGCAGTGCAGTCAAAATTATAGATCGGTATAATTGTCGGCCAAGCGTGACTAGAGTTGTTCTCATTGGTTAAAGATCACGCGCGCTTTTTGCCACAGGGAATCGCTGCTTTGAAAGACTATAGAACGGTTTATAGTCCTTCTCCGAATAGACTTGTAAGTCCAGGGCTCGACATTGCGACTCACTGGTCACCAATGCGACCAAAAATCAAGCGTTGGCGACTAGATTTTTAGAGCTAGTCGCCAGTGGGCGACTAACCTTCACCTTTTTCCTTCATCCTTTTAACCTCAAAGGCAAATCAACCGTAGTTTTGGATAAAATGCACGATTTATGCGCACAGAAATAAGAAAACAAACCCACGACTCTTCTGGCTCTTCGATCTCCATGTTTCATAATCGAGCGCCATGTTTGATTCAGCAGCTGGTATTGCGGGCGCACTAAACAACACGTGCAATCATTGAAGCGTGAAGGTCACAACGAAGCCTTGGCTTTTTAGCGCTGAAAATATGGAATACTAGTGATTGTTTATGTTCAGGTTCGTCTATTTATGTAAGCTATAGACTCGATGTTACATGGAAACTTAACAAAAGCGGAGGAAGCACAAGAAACGTGACTAAAGCTGCTTTCACATTGATTATTTACCTCGTAATGCGTAATGATATGTTTTACGAGCCCTGGCTTGCTTTTAAGTTTTAGTATCTCAGTCTTAGAAGCTTAAGTGTACCTAAACTTAGGACTATGAAGAAGATTGCATGTGTAAATGATCACCAGAAAAATGAAGAAAAAAATATCAGTGAAAAAAATGGCGACTAAAAGTTAAGATCTGGCGACCAAAATTTTTGGATCAGTCGCCAATTGGCGCCTTACTAAAAATGTTAATTTCGAGCCCTGAAGTCTAACCATTTGCGGATGTAATTACAAAAGGCAAAACTCTCTCCTCAGTTATTTGAAATCCCCCCGAAAAGCTTAGATAGACCCAAAAAGCCATATAATGAAGTGAAAGTTGGAAGATAATCGCATTTAGTTGGGAATGTTAAGCAGTTGCAATAGGAGACTGCGAAAAGCCACGCGTGAACGGCATTCGAACCCAGGATACGTCGAGCGATTGCGATGCACTTGCTCCGTCTACCAACTGAGCCATCAAACCCGTTGAAAGCTGCTCAATCGCGAGTTCACCGTACAAGGGGAACAAATTGATTTTTTAGAATATGTGAAACTTCATATAATTATTCTAACAAATCCAAACCATATAAGAATCTTACCTCATGTGAGATTCAGTGTATGTGCGACGTGGAATCGCCAGTCGAAACAACTCTTCGTGCTCTATGTCTTCCTCAAAAACATTATCATCAAGGCCATTCTCATCTTCTGGGTTTTCTTCTGCACTGGAGGAATCGACGGAATCAGCTTGCTTTGCTTGGCTCCCTAACATAACCGCGCCGACTTCTGCCCCACGGATCCCCCCTTCTATATAAAGCGCACAACCTAGTGCCCATGCAGGAAACTTTTCCCGTGGAATGTGGGGAAGCATTGCGCCTGCGTCAATATATACAGCGTGACCGCCAGGTGGCGTAACAATAGGAACGTTGTTCTGGACCAACAAGTCCGCCAGAAATTTAACAAAGCCAATTTGATAACGCAAATAATCTTCTTCCACAACTTCGTTCAAACCCACCGCTATAGCTTCTAAGTCCCGACCAGCTAATCCCCCATAAGTCGTAAATCCCTCGGTTATCAAGAGTTCCTTGCGGCATTTTGAAGCGAGCTCCCCGTCGTTTACCGCTAAAAAGCCACCGATGTTTGCTAGGCCGTCCTTTTTCGCCGACATGGTGCAGCCGTCTCCATAAGAGAAGATCTCTCGCGCGATCTCTTTAGGGGTGCGGTTGGCGTAACCTTCTTCCTTTATTTTAATAAACCAGGCATTTTCAGCAAAACGGCAGGCGTCGAAGAACAGCGGAATCCCATACGATCGGCACAATTTAGACACCGCCTTGATATTCTCCATACTGACAGGCTCGCCGCCAACCATATTATTTGTTATAGTAATCATTACGAGTGGAATCTTCTCTCTGCATTTTGCAAGAACACCTTCCAGTTTCTCTATGTTCATGTTCCCTTTGAATGGAACATCCTTACTTGGTTCCAAGGCATCCGGTGTCAAGAAATTCTTCGCCTGGCCTCCTTGAGCCTCGATATTTGCCATGGTTGTGGCGAAGTGTGCGTTGTTTGGAACCAGATCCCCATCTTTCACTGAACACCGAAACAGAATGCGCTCCGACGCGCGGCCCTGGTGCGTGGGGATCACGTGACGATATCCAAAAATTTCCTTGACAACCGCTTCAAATTTTCGGTAACTTGGAGAGCCAGCGTACGACTCATCTCCGAGCATGACCGCTGCCCACTGCTCACTGCTCATCGCCCCAGTCCCTGAGTCTGTAAGTAGGTCGATCATGATGTTCTCAGAGTTCAATAGATACAGGTTGTGATTGGCTTGTTTAAGATGCTTGATTCTTTCGTCTCGGGTCGTCTCTTTGAGCTTTTCGATCGATTTGATTCTAAATGGCTCAAAGAACGTTGTAAATTTGTGCTCTTGCATAATGCCGGCAGTGCTCTGAAAGCGAGAAAAAACAAAAGTGACATGAACTCTGTCACTGTGTCGTTGCTTTGACGTAGAAAACAACTGTTTCAAACTCAGAGGTCGGGTAGGCGCAGGAATACGCCGTTTTCGAACGTTTTACGGAAATCAGTGATGATAACTAGCGTGAAACGAAAAACCGGAAAAATCATCTCCTACTGTTATGAAGGTCAAGAGAACGAGAAAATCATGAGAGCGAAAGATGATGTAGCATCGATATTGCAGAAGCCCCCAAGCAGAGCAGATTAAGTCTCCCTTTACTAACTACGGTGAGAACAACATTCACGTCGATGAAGTTGTCACTAACGCGAAAAGGCTCTTCGGTTCAACTGCAAGTAATATTTTTCGACCGGTGGCACACATTTGGTAGCGAGTTTTACACGACAAAGAAAAAAACTTGAACAGAACGGATACACGATGAAACGAACGGCTCTACAGAAAGCTATGGTCACACCGTTGTTTCTTGGTCATCCTCGGAGACCCAGGGGCAGATCGCGGAGGCAAGGGGAAGTCTAAACGGGCAAAAGAAAATGGCGACAAAGAAAAGCATAGTTCTTTGTCTCCATTTTCTTTTGCCCGTTTAGACTTCTCCTTGCCTCCGCGATCTGCCCCTGGGTCTCCGAGGATGTTTCTTGCTCAAAACTGTAGGAAACGTTGGACTCTTGACCCATTCCGTTCCATTTTGCTCTTTCGTGTAAACTGGCTAACAGTCTCGTGAACCTTGCTGGCAACCGTCACAATTTTTCTTCATTGTGACAACGGAGAAAAATTGCTTCGTGAAACATAGCCTACATGTATGGCCAAATTAACTAGGGCAAGCGGGATGGCATTCCTTAACAGCACCAACCACATTTTTAAAGGTCTCAAATGGGAAATCAAAAAGATAATCACTTGGTCAATTGCCATTGTTAAAAACAATTCGTCCAGGATTACTTGATTGAGGCACTTCAAAAAAAAACAATAACCCCGTTGTCCATCATCCCGTTCAAAACTGAAGATGGTTCTTTAGATTAATTTAGGTTAAATTACCATTGTTGCGACATTGTGCATCACAATTGACTTGCAACAGTTGACTTGCAACAGGAAGCGTCAATCCATTGCAGCGCATTTTTTCATCAAAGACGCTGATATTTACGGGCGCGTCTTTCGTTAACCCTCGTCAATATTGCATTTGTACCATCATAGTCAATTATAAATTTAGCTTCATTTGTTTGCTCTCCATCTTAAAGCATATTGTCCATTTCAAATGATGCATCGTGTAAGATGTCAATCTCAGTTGAGTCACTTTCGCTTGTAGCGTGGAACCGTAACGAACGCGGCGTACGCAATATTGACGTTAGTTTCAGTTGGTGCCGAGAAAAATGTATAAACAAACAAGTTATGACAAAAAGAACCGATATCAATTTCGTGAGATTGGCGCTGTTTTTGCTACGTTAAATTTTGGTGTATGATAGATCTCAACGAACCGGAAAATACAATATCACAAAATTTTCCGGTTTTCCTTACCTCAATCATTTACCCGTCTGCCAACTACTGAGTGCTTGAACATATAATTCCGTGGAATGTTCTCGAGAAAATCAGGGCCCTGAGCTTTAACTCTTGTCTCAAACTTGAGTTTGCGAGTAATGCAAGCGAATTAGGCTTGTGTACGCTGCTAAAAATACCCATGTATCATGCAATATCGAAATACCGCGAGATTATCTTAAACGATTGGGTCCGATTACAATAGAAAGTCTACCCCGGGATGAAATTTCAGTCGCCGAAATTGCATCCCGTAGATGCACGAAATTAATCCTTACGAACTGTTCTCCGCCCACCATTTTTCCTCAGAGAGGCTGATGACATGGAATAACTTAGCCCGCACATGAGACTCCAAATAGGCTTTTAAGGAAAAATGCCATATTTAAAATGCCTCAAGTTCCAGTCCAAGGTGGAGATTCCGGGTCATTTCGGTTCTGTAGACTCAAATTTCAGTCTGGGTCATTAGTCGTGCTTACCATTCAGCAACAGTATCCCGGGAATTTTGGTTAAATGTAAAATGGAACAGTCAGTTTTCGGAAAATCCGTTTGGAAAATGTTGACTAGCTTTAGAGGTACCCCTGTTTTTCCGATCGGAACGGAAGTTTGCGAAATTCCCGTACCGTTTCACCGATTCTGGAGTTTCCAGACCTTCTTTCGTGCGAATCGAGAGATAAGGGAACCAAGCTTTGAAATTAAATGCTAATTGGAATTTTTTCCGTTTGGCCGGTATACAGTGGACCTCTATTCAAGGGCACCCACGGGACAAGGGCAGGCGTCCCCTGAATAGAGGCTGGGTTGGATACAAATTTTTCCGGGACCAAATTCTGTGTCCCCTGAATAGGAAGTGTCCCAATTAATGAAGTATCCACTGTACTTGAATTTTATGCAACGGTAACCCCAACCGGAATTTTCCGGTCACCCCAAACCGCAGACTACAGACTGTGCAGACCGTGTAGGCAGGGGTAAAATGTGGTGTTACCCTCACTATAATTGAGAGCTAACCAGAAACAGGCTAACCTGAATGTTATTTGAGGCTAATTAGGCTACCCAGATCGTACTCAGTCTCCCTGATCCGCAATTACCTCGTTCTGTTTTGAAAGATCTATTACATAACAGTTTTACAGTTTGCCACTAAGAAGAGTCATTTTATATTTGATGGCCAAAACTACGATCAGATTGATGGTGTAGCCATGGGTTCACCTTTAGGCCCCGTTTTGGCTAACATTTTCATGTGCCACTTTGAAGAAAAATGGTTGATGAAGAGCAGGTTCTGTCCTTCACTTTGGTTCAGATATGTAGACGACACCTTCACCATGTTTGACAACAAAGACAATGCGAATGAGTTTTTAAGTTTTCTCAATAGTCGCTAGTCGACACGATAGCATCAAGGTTACTATTTATAACGGTTCGAAGAAAACAATGAGATTCCATTTTTAGGCATCCTTCTCAAACGCTGCCCTGACAACACTTTGTCTACATCTGTCTACCGGAAGAAGACATTCACCATAGGCAGCCCAAGTTCGCGTCACTAGAGAGCGTGTAATAATTGATTACTAGTGGAAGATGACCTTTGAGTAAAAGCGGTGTTGCGTTACAGACAGCCGTTGAGAATTTAAACGCGTTGTAAGACTTTGTATGGGAAAAAAAATACCGAAGATTATGAAGCCTAAAAAACGCTCAATTTAACGTTCATTCAATAAAATGAATAAAAATGACTTACCTCTGGTGTATTTTTGTACCTTTTGGAGCTTATTTTACCGTTTCGGGAATTCGGTGTTTTCAATGTCTTAGAACATTGAAAACACCGAATTCCCGAAACGGTAAAATAAGCTCCAAAAGGTACAAAAATACACCAGAGGTAAGTCATTTTTATTCATTTTATTGAATGAACGTTAAATTGAGCGTTTTTTAGGCTTCATAATCTTCGGTATTTTTTTTCCCATACAAAGTCTCAACGGCTGTCTGTAACGCAACACCGCTTTTACTCAAAGGTCATCTTCCACTAGTAATCAATTATTACACGCTCTCTAGTGACGCGAACTTGGGCTGCCTATGCAGTCTGCTGCTTTTCAGTGTCCCGGAATTTTTCAACTAATTATCAGCACCCTGAGAATTTCAGCAAGGACAACGGCAAACGTCACTTTAACTATAACATCGCAAGCACTTCGAGATTACTCCGTCTTGTCAGAAGCTCATGGTCTTGTTCACGTTGTCGCAGTGGTCTACTCGAAAGCTCAGTAAGCTACTTTGGTTACTGCGCACATTCTAAAATTTTCACGGTAACTTTTTACGTCACAAAAATGACCGCATCTTTTCAGCAATAATTGGTGTTTTATATGGTACCATAACATTGCTGTTAAGTGATAAATTGTTGTAGTGTCAATCCTTCTAATAAGAAAGTTTCTTTCAAGTGTTAAACTGCTTTGAGCCACCATAAATTTACTTCAATGAAGAACTTTTTTTTTGTACACTTTTTGTACGGGCGAACTATCTTCAAGTGGATGGGTACGAACGGTTTTAAAGTAAAAATAGAAAATAAATTAGTTCATCGTTACACGCTCGCGTTGTAGTCAAAACGTAAAATTTGGGGATTTCACGTTGTTGTGTTGTGGAGCACGGCAAAGAAATGCACGGAAATTCGTGCTGCACGAGTATTTTTCTGTTTTTTAAACAAGCACATTCGTGCTTGTTGGCGTTGTAGTTGCCTAGCTGCCGCCTTTGCTTGTTTGTTTGTTATTTATTTGTTTGACCAGGTTACGTTTTGGCAGCTATTCAGCTGATGAGGACCTGCTATACCCACCCACCCATATACTCACAGAGGACAGCCACAATACCGGGAACTTCATCTCCTACTCTTCTCAAATAGTGTGTGGGTTCTTTAACGTCCCACAGGGAACTAATGAACATGGAAGATATTTGTGAGACGGGGCCTACGGTTTCTAGTTCTTATCCGAGAAGACTTGAAAGTCTAACCAATTACAAAAGCAGAACTTTCTCCTCAGTCATTTAAAGACCCTCGGCCTGAGTGTCCGGCCGGAGTCGAACTCACGACCTCCAGCGTGACAGCCCGGTGCTCAACCAACTGAGCCACCGGTGCGCAGTGCTTTAGCTTGCGTGACAGGCGTTCGAATGGGAAGGGAAAGGGAGAACAGACCATTTTACGGATATGGCGGCTCTTTTAAAATCCATTTTTTCAAATAGGGAAGATATCTGTACACAAACATTGCTTTTGTTAGTCAAATTTCCCAACCACAGAAACAAAAGACCTTTTCTTTTGACAGCCAATGGGGCTCTGGTTTGCACATTAATAACAATGGCTGACCTCAACGATATCTTCCCTATTGCTATTATGGGATTTTAAGGGGGCAAATTAGTATGCATTTGCCCCCTTAGAATCCCATAATAGCTATTTGAAACAATGGATTTCAAAATGGCCGCTGTGTCCGTAAAATGGTCTACGGCGAGAGAACGAAGAGAGCGTGCGTCTTCCTCGTCAGTTTCTCGCGGGTCCATGTCTTCCTCTCCCCTTCGAATGCCTGCCACGCAGGCTATCTTTTCTTGAACTCCCCAATTATCATGTTTGCGTTTTGCCACAAATCTAAAACACAGCTGGTCACATTCCACAGGTCACGACTAGAAGTCCCTGCACCTATGATGAACAACTAAGCCAAAAGTTTTCCCTAGACATGTAACAACTTAGGGCTAGGAGACTTATTATCTGCAGCACAGGGACATGTACACTGACCTGTGACCCGTCATTTGCGGTGTTTTAGACCCACTGCAGGTAGTATCATTCGAGGAGGTAACAGAACGTTTCGCCCCGCCGCCGGTTCAACCCAGCTAAGTTCGCCCCACAGTTTCGAGTTCGACCAATTTACCTAACCGCACATGATTTATGATCATTCCGACAAATCGATGGCTCTTTGGTCTGTCTCTAAAGGAAGACCCCTTTATTACTAGCAGCTTAGTTCAGCTTACAAATCAGTTTCACCCTAAACAATCCTTGAACTGAGCGTCAAGAAACATAGAATTGAAACTTGTATTTCTTTGTTTTTTTTTGTCCAGGAGGGCTTTCCAATATCTGGAGGTACAATGTGCATTACAGCTGAATTTACTACTCATAAATAGTACCTTTTGAACATGACATACCAAGCATAATTATTTAGTATCATCAAAATTATATATCGATTATTTTGTGCCATTTCAATTATCTCATTAAAAATATCAAACTATACACTTTGTGTCGAGATTACACGTTAATAATAAGCCAAACAGAAACAAACATTGTTGCCTTAGTTTAACCACCTGGGGCCAGTTACTCGAGGCCTGGTTAGCGCCAACTGTTGGTTAAGAGGTATCAAAACCTATAGCTTTCCATGGCATTTAATGCTGGTTGGCACTAACCCCGCTTCGAGCAACCCGGGCCTGGTTGTATAATGTTGTGTTACATTAGCTTGGGCCAGGCGTTCCACCTATTTATAACATTTATATTGTTGGAACTCATGCATGCATATATGTACAAGACATATCAATTAAATACAAGATACAATCTCACGTAAATAAATGTGTTGAAAGAAAAAGAAAGGAATGACTATAATGGAACTTAAAGGGGTTATGTCACGTTATTTTAGGGCGTTTCGGGGAAATCTTTAGTTAATCACGAGTTTAAAACTCGAAAATGGTGATGTAGAATTCTTTTACTGACAAAATTATCATTACATCACAAAGATGATTTTGAGCAAAACGACCTTTATCCAGGCGCCTTACAATAACCTCGAAAACCGTCCGACCGACTTTTTGCAAGATTACCTAAATAAAATCCGTTTCAATATTGTCCATCTGTGTCCATCCATGCTTTTCTTTCCTTTGTAGCATTGTTCAACAGTTTTAAGTGGTTATTGCGGCAATGTTCCATTCTACTTTTTGGGTGTCATGAAATTACATCATTTTGGTGACATAGCCCCTTTAACTACCTGATACTTCCATACTTTTTCAGTTTAACCATTCCACCCCCTTGACTACCAAACGTGGGGAAAATTCAAATTTTGCTGTGAGCTCTAGGCCTTCAAGAGAATCCACATTCGCATGGTATGAATGGTTGAAAAGTGAGAACAAAATTATATTGATTTACAGAGCAAAAAAAGCCACCCTTTCTGCTAAGTTACCTAAAAGAAACAAAATTACCAATGCCTGGCAATGAGTGATGAGTATGAATAATGATTATTTTGATTGACTTGGATTGATTTCCCACATGATTCAAGTGGTGAGCACCTAAAGTACGTGGGCGGGGAACAGCTTATATTTTTTTTAAATAACAATGATTATTGTCCTTGTTTGGATTTGCTTTGGATAGCAAGCTACTCACATTGTACCTTATAAGAATATCTACATGATCCTATAATTCTAGCAAGTCAACAAAACAGTGTTGATCGTTTAATATTATTTTCTATTATTGGGAGGAACAGTACCAAGAAAGGCATTTATGTTAAGGGTCCAGTCGCTCAGAGACCAATCAGCGCTCATCTGTGATTAAAGCCCAACAATGGTTTGAATTTTACCCATCCTAAGGGCTTTTTAGGATGGGTAAAATTCACACCATTGTTGGGCTTTAATCGCAGATGAGTGCCTACTATTGTTATTGTGCATACGTTCTGCACATTTCAAGATACTCGGGTTTCCTACGGGTGGTGCTTACTAATAGAGGGATGTTGTTGCACGGTTTAAAACTACACTTTATAATGCTTATATGCGTAACAATACTTGCAATCCTGGACACATCTGATCAATTACCAAATCAGTTTCACAGGGTGTGGAAAAATAGCTGAAAAGCTAGGTAGATTTGAGAACTGTCACGTCATTAAACAAGCAATAGTAGGCTGCTTTCCATTTGACAGAACTGACCAACCAGACCAAGGTATTTCAAAGGACTAACTCAACAATGCCTTCAAATTAACATATGTAGAGTATGGTATATACCGTTCAGAAGAATGTGAGAGTTATCATGCATGTGTTCCTTCAAACTGTTGCATAAAAAGTTTTCTTTGCAAAGTGACGTGTCTGGCCGGCCAGTTCTGAGAAAAGGAAAGTACCCTTAGCAACTGTCACCGGAATGCAGGAGGACCAATGTTATTAACACACCACCCTCTTTCTCACAATGGTTCGACATAAGAACCAGGAAAATGCCCCACTTTGCCCTGGAATCTTCCCTGACACCAGCCTTGATCATCTTGTGAGGAAAGCTGAGTGAGCACATCACCTTCTTTGAAATTTAACTCGTCATCCTCAATACCTTGAAAGTCGTACAATGCTCTGACTGGGATCCCTGCACCTTGAATGGGCGGTGGCTCAATCTCCCATTCCCCAGGGGCCGATGTATGATCACTGTTGCCTTCATTAGTTGTTGAGGTGTAATTGTTGAAGGGATTACTTTGAACCCTACCAATGAAGAAAAAAGAAGAAAGCAATGAAAAAATTAATGACACATTATTTTCTGGTTTTGTCTTATTGAACAACCCTCAGGTTTCCTTTGAATTGTATTGGGACACAAAACACACTGTTTTCTTTGTTTCCATTAAACTGCCTATCACCGCAACACACTTTTCCACTTTATTTATTCTCTGAATCGTCTCAAATAAATCGTGTTCTTTTTAGAACCTTTTCATTGAAATTTCACCTTTTTATTGGCTTTGAAAAATGGGAAAAGTTGTCCTACTTTGATCTATAACCAAACAATGAACGGCAACGGGTTTGATCTTGGATTGAAATCACCAACTGCTTTGCATTGAGAAAGTTCTTTGAAAACAGCGATGCAAATTAATTTGTGATTGCTCGGCCATTGATCAAAGTATGACCACTTTCCCCATCTTTTAAAGCCAACAAAAAGTGAAATTTCAATCCAAAGGTTCTAAAAACAACACAATGTATTTGTGCCAATTTGGGAGAATAAATAAAGTGGAGAAGTGTGATGGGCACATTAACCAAGTGTGTAATATGGACAAATTCTAAGTGGAAGTGATTACCACAGTTAATAAAGCACCTTCAGCAGTTGAAAAGAAGCCTGAAAAAATACAGGCTTGAATGGGTCTCAAACCCATTACTGTGCGATTGAGCTCTACCATCTGAGCCGTCCGCCCTCTAGAAGCTGGTCATTTGCAAGTTTGCATTACATTCTGTAACACAGGCAGAGTCTTCAACAGCTTTTTCAAGTGGTTATTTTTTGGTCGTAAGGCCGATTGCAAGTGCCTTGGGGGCCAACCCTCCAGGAGGTATGGGTCCCTTATAAGTTACTACAAATGAAACTCTTGGAAATGCTGTTTACATTGTTGAGATTGGAGAAAGAAAAGAAAACTAAACTAATTCCCAGAATGAAATGCCAACAGATCGATTATTCCATTCAGTAAGCAAACTAAGTTGATGTGACTTCTTGTTAACTTGAAGGATTTATTGCATGTGATTGTCTTGTGTCTCTTCAGCCCATGTCTTCTCGAGATCTTGAAGTCCAAAAAGAAAAAAAAGAGGCCAACAAATCCACAAATTTATAGCATAAAAGTATTGGAAGTGAAGTGGTAAACCACTGAGCGAAACATCCGGCCTCCAGCCTCAAATGAAACCCCTGAAGAGGTGAATGTGCGATAGAGAATATAATTATGACATTTTAGATATTGAACTGTAATGATGTCATTCTAAGTAAAAGTGGTCATTCATTTGAACAGTTGCAAGGAAGCCTGGATTTGTTTCAAAATTCTTTGCAACTACTCAAGTTCCTTCATACATTTCATACATAATTTTTCTATCACCACATGGACAAAATAATGCAGGAAATTAGACAAGACACTGAAATACTTACACATCATTTTGACGGGAGTAGTCTGTATTGTCTTCCATGTGATTCTGAGTCCCCGGATGAGGAGGTGCTGATGAATGATTATGTCGCATGATTGACGGCCGTCTTGATGGAATTTCATTGTATTCCTGAAAAATATATAATTTAAGTTCAGCTTTGTATGGAATTTTCCACTGCCTGATTGAAATGAAATTATATAAGTGAAACGTTTTTATCACAAATTAAAAGGCCAGGCAGATTTTACTCTGTGTAATGCCACACAATTTTACTTGTAAATGGGGGAAGGGGGGGGGGGGAGACAGTTTAGGAGTCAATGGATGACACTTTACTCTCACGGTGCCTCTCTCCTCCCAGGTGTATAAATGGGTCCCCGCGAAATGCTGGGGGTAGCCCTGCGATGGACTAGCATCCCACCCAGGGGGAGTAGAAATATTCCTAGTCGCTTCAAGTTAATGAAACCGGAGATAAGTGCTGGCTTGATCATGAGCCTCCTGGTTCGTAAGCAGAGACAATATGTTTCATAAAGATTAATAAATATTACTGATGGCCACCAAAAGAAGCCCTTGGAATAACTCATCGCTTTGTAGATCGCTGCATAGACCGTATTCATAAATGGCGGCGAAGTAATTATTCTTTTGTCTTTATGCTAATCATCCTAACTAGCTTCGTAAACACGGGCAAAATTCAAAAGAATTTTTGTTCCAAAGTGAGGCTAGTTAGGATGATTAGCACAAAGACAAAAGAATAATTTCTTGACCGCCATTTATGAAAATGGTCTATGGGGTGACATTCCTGAAGAGATGATTGAGTCGTCTTTTTGCAAGTGTGGAGTAATATGATCTTGTGTACGAAAACAACAAAATGAACTTGGTGATGACAAATCTTTCACAAGAGAACTGTTCGCTTGCAACTCCGAGTCAAAGTTTGCATAAAGGTTTCAGTATTTACAAGTGTGATGTGCCTTACCGTGGCTACGTAACAAAATTTTTTACAAATTGTCCGCCAATCAGGTTGTGTGAATTTGTTTGACAGTCACTCCTCCTTGCAAAGTTTGCAGTTGTAAGTTGAAAACCGTTGCATGGGTTGTTGAGTGGACATATTCAGATGTAATTGTCAAATGTGAAAGATTGTTGGGTGGCCACGGTAAGGCGCGTTGCACTGTAAACATTCTCGTGGATCAAATTTTCTTATCCAGAACATGATTTTTTCCATGTTAGTTTTGCAAGAATAATTCTCTGTTTTCTGCTACAACTTTTTTTTCAAAATGCAGTCCAAAATTGAGGTACGTATTAAACATGGGCATGTATCATTCACGGGTAAATATGGTAATAACCTTTGATATAATATTAATTAACCGTATAAATAGAAACTCACCCCTAAAAAGACCAATCGTAAAACTCTCTCTTAATCCTGCCTAGCTTTCCTCCCTACCTGACCTCTGCCTGTCTGTATCTGACCTTGTGAGTAAGTAAGCTCCAACAATCCATAGTGATCCAAGGTATGCACTACTGGATCTTTTACCCTGTTTTCTGTTGATCTACATGTATGTTCCCTATCTACCTGGCTCCACTTTGCGACATCTTTTATTTCCCAATAAACTGGCTCCATGGTATTGCTAGGCATACTCTATACAAAATCAGCTGCATCAGTTATGTAACAGTTTCCTTCTTCAAATTCTCTATCTCCTACTTTTTCTTAAGCTAAACACAACAACATCAATGCAGAAATGGGTTTATCAACTGAGTTGATATGGTAAATTGATCTTTGAAAGATGATAAGATAAGAGCCCTTCATCTGAGCAAATTGAAGCCCATGTCACCAAATCATGCCAAAGGTAATGTTGTTGTTGTTGTTTACATTACTGTTATTTCATTCATAATATTAACTTATGATGAAATTGCATCTGTTGCTCTTAAAGTCATGAACAGGACAAACAGAAATGGGAAGAGCGTGATGAAATTAGTAAGAGTGTCAATTTTGAGGTCACTGACATTTAGGTGAGAGATTTTACAGTGATTTCAATGCTTAAAAAAATAACTGAGGTTTATATGGAAAACAGCCACTTTGCCATCCAGCACAGAATTCTTTAAGATATTTCAAACTTTCAAACTGCTATAAAATTACGCACTTGAACATCAGTGGCCACAGAATTGACATTCTAACAAATTCCAGGGTTCTTGCTAAGTTTTTGCACATGAGGTAAAAAACCAAAAATAGCAGGTAACTTTGTTACCTGCCCCTGCACAGGCTAGCGAGCTCAAGTCTTAACTTGACGTTCGTATCGATCGCTGTCGCGTGCCAGCGGCTGCTAAATTAATTTAATACTCAGCAAAAGGAAAGTAGGTTATGCTATTTCATTGATTTTCACTCACCACCGCTTTTCTGACGCTTTGGTTGAAAACTAAACTCCAAAAGACCTTTCTGTCGTTTTCCACGCGTGGATGCCAGGTTGTAAATGTTTAATAATGGTTATGGGGGGTTTCCCCTGGCCGCGGGAGGAATGAGAAGGAAACATGGTGGACATCGTTTCGACAGATGAGTTGGCAAAATCAAGCTGGATTGCTTTAACAAATGGTATATTTTCGAAGCGATAACATGTGCCAGATATCTTCACAGGATTAGTTGGAGGGGGAAAAGCAATATTTTCCCATAAACGCAATGTAATTTCACCTTTTAACAACAGACGAACATTCGTTGGATAATTTCGGTAAATACTTCAGTGAAACAGCCGGTAACATTTACTTGAACAGCTGGTAAAAATAACCGGTTACCGGCTCTTAACAAGAACCCTGAAATTCCATCTCTTTTTTTCCATTTCTGGCATCTTTTGTGTACCACAACCATTCTTTATGATTGACAAGGTCACATGACACAATCATCCAAAGGGCCTATTGGACTAATTGACTAGTTGCAGTTAGTGACCTTGGAAACTTGCACTGGTGAAACCTAGTTGCAATTTGGAGCCCTACATTATGGGCATGGTGGAAGGCAATTACAGTTCTCATCCCTGTATCAATCGCAAGTGATGAATATCATAAAGAAGTTAAACCTGCCTAGGAAATAAACAAGACAAAATGCTCTAAATGAACCCACCCCTGCTCCTCTGAAAAAAAACAAGACATTTTACCTCAAATATTGGCCAGTTCTGCGGCATGCCTGTACCATGGTTTCGTGCCCACCAATCCAAGTCAGCTTGAGAGTCTGCTTTTTGGAAAGTTAAGCTCATGTTGACAAAAATACCTGAAAATCTGCAATAACCAGGTAAAGAACAATAATTAATAACAACAATAATTAACACTTAACAATAATTAAGTATTAGAAAAACTCTAGAGGCCTGGCACACCTCTGCTACCAAGCATGCTGACAATAACTCTAAGCCGATTCCTAATCAGTATAGCATTCTTTTTAAACAATAGCCACCTTTTTTCATACTTTTACTCTGTTCTTTTTATGACTTTTATCTCGCCTTTTCTGTATATATTTCACCAATTTACATTCAATGTTTTATCTGTGGAAGGCTGTAGATCGACAGCCAAAAGCTTATATTCCTTTTCAAAATTTTTAGCCAGAGAACATTTTTTAGTGTATTTTAATATGTCTCATCTTGGCTGCGCTTCATTTAGCTTGACGAGCAAGAGAGGGAATCAGCATGAATCTTAAAAAATGAACTGAAAGAACCTTGGTTATCCTAAAATGGTGTAATGGAATGCTATAAATATTTAACAGACAAACAAAAAAAAAAAAAAAGATCAAACCAGTGACACCTAAAGCACCCCAAAGTGACGAGAAAAATCACCTGGCCGCACTTGTTTCAAGGGTGGATAGTGCTATCTACCAGTTGATAAATCACTATCCACTGGATAACTCAATTGGTTTTACTAGTGTTTATCTGCCGGATAGTGATTTACCAGGTGGATACTGTTATCCACCCTTTGAACAAGCGAGGCCTTGTGTTAGAGTAAAATCTTTCAAGTCTCGTTCTTGCATAGGGAAGGGTTTTAAAAGGGGGACATAGGTTTTAAGTGGACCACGATGATGTTAAAAATTTTAATATTGCTGTGATTTCCAGGAGCTCTCAAAATGTGCCATGTTGAACTGTATACCTATGCCAGGAGTCACTGGTTGAAATTCTACCAGGAAAGTAACAAAACAAGAAAATGTCCTTTATTTATACACAAGATGAAACTTATATGCTTTCAAAGATGGAAAAAGTGGTTACACTTTGATCCATAACTGAGCTGCAATGAAGGGGAATGAGTTTCATACCGGGTTGACATCACAGACTGCTTTGCTTTGTATTTTGCTGGTTCTTTGAAAAACAGTGATGCAAAATAATTTGTGGCGTCAACCTGGTATGGAAACCCATTCCCCTTCATTGCTCGGTTATGGATCAAACTCTGACCACTTTTTCCATCTTTCAAAGCAAATAAAAAAGTGAATAGGCCATTTGCAAACAAACTGGTCATATGACTGATAACAATGAATTTTATTGGTGAACTTAAAGTTCAGACTTTATAAATTCCAGAAATGGAAAGATTGTGTTTGTCTTAGCCAGAATATAAGTTTTCAGAGAAATAACACCCACTTAAGGTAAAGATTTTATGACCATTTAAGGATTCGAAAATTCCAAAGAAAAATACAAGGATTTTTATGAAAATCACTGAAGCCCACCAGTGGCTCAGTTGGTTGAGCATCGGGCTGTCATTTCACCGAAGAAAAGTATAAATATTAAGAAATTTAGGTCAAAAATAAGAACATGTCTCTAGTCATTAGATGTGATGTTGCCTATTGGTAACCGCCATAATCCAAAAATTGACACCAAAAAAATAAGGCTTCTTATATATCGGTACCCAGACTGGTAAATCTCTACAGGGAGAAAGACAAGAGAAATTTTACTAGGTTTGCTTTTGCAACTCGTGCCATGGAGTGAGGGTATTTGCAAATACTTTAGGGAGCCACCTTAATTAACCCTTTGATGCCTAAACCGCCATGACTTAATATTTTACTCTGTCTAACGCCAGATGTTTTACTCATCAATGGGGAACCCCCAGGAGTCAATGGGTTAAACGATATATACTTACAAAATCAGCATGGTGGCATATTTTGACCTGCTCGTTTTATTTTTGGAAAACCAGCAAAATCATTGTGTTTATGAAAAAAGGTAACGGAAGGGCCTATTCCAAAGGTTCTGAAAACAACAATGTATATGCGAGAAAAAATAAAGCGGCAAAATGTGTTACGGTGATAGGCACTTTAATTATTCTTTTGTTTAGCTCATTGTTTTAGCTCTTTGGTGTTTCATTTACGTCATCTTTGAGAAATGGAGGACGAAGACCACCCAGAGACCAGTGCAACAGACAAATCATTAAATTGAAATTAAATTTAAAAATTGACTCTTTGGTCAAATCATCTTATCAAGTATCGGTAAAAACATTTTCAAACACCTATGCCCAAATCGAACAGTCGACTTTATCTAATCAAAGCAAACAAAACTCTGAAATAACCTTTGTTGACTCCTAATATGAGAGTAAATTAAATCCTTCATATTTCTTACAGCAGCGCTCAATGAAGTGGAACAAATTAAGACACTTCCTTTGCCGAACACCCGGTCGAACAGAGGAAATACCAACCATTACTTGGAAGACGAAAGGAGTAAAATGCATGCATGACACATAGAGTTCATGAGCAATCGAACAAAACGATGAGCAAGAACGAATGGAAATGTACAAAACGAGCAATGCGGCGAGATCAATCACAGCGGGCAAACAAATTAGCTCAGCTAATTAACTTACGTAATTAAAAACCGCACGACAGATGAAAACAGGTTAATACTTACTCAGGGCTTTGCGATATGTCTAAACACTTGTGATACTGAAAAAGAACATCTTTGAAAAAGCCCAGCCGTTTATCTTCGTTTTCCTGACACCTTTCAAATTCGTTTACCATGTCTCGTTCGTATTGGGAATTGTAACTTGTGATTTCGTCCAAGCGCAATTCATACTTCTCTCGACATTTTTCCATTTCTCTTTTAGCCTTTTCTGTAGCATCTTGCAACTTTTTCAGCTTGTCAGCTGACTTCTCGGTATCATTGCTAGCGTCATTTTCCAATCTCGTAGCCTGTTCCACGTTCCTCGCTGCATTATGAAAAGCTTTTTTCGACCGCTCAACTTTGGCCAAACGCTTTGCCCAAGGCTTTTGAGCTCTGGTAAAACCTTCCTCGGCTTCTTTTGTTTCTTTCCATTGAAAGATGCCCTTGTGGTAGTTTTCAATCTTCCACTTTTTAATGGATTCGTAGACTTCGTCCATAACTTTGTCACGGCACAACATGTGAATGTCCGCTCTGGACTCTGCCTCACTCACACATCCTCGCATAGCACCCTCCATTGTTCCATATTCTGGACCGCTTTTAATAATTTCCTCCCATTTCTTAGACCAAGCTTTTAACTTGATGGCATACTTAGCTTCTATTTCAGCTCGTTCGGCTACAAGTTTCATAAATTCATCACACAATTTTGCGCCATCATCAATTCGCTTGACTGTTCGTTTAAAATTTCCGACATCCCAGAAACTGTCACTCGTAGCGCTGTAAAGGTTATCGTCGGAACCTCTCGGAGTTTCACGCATTGCCATACCAACTCGTAAGGCTATAACGATGACCTATTCTAATCCCAAAAAAAACACCCTTTCTCGCATTTTCGTATTTATTCAACTGTAGTTTGTTCTGAAGGAGTGGAGAGGATGTTACAATTCCAAAAGCACCCGCATGCGCAATAACTTTTGTTTGCACGCTGGCTGGCTAGGAAACGCGGGCATTTTTGGTTTTTTTTCGTGAAAAAAGGTCACTCCTCTAGCCATGCTTGATTGCTTATAAAAGTATGGAGCAGCAAAAATTTTGGGTTTAGCACCTGCAACTAACGATGTTTTCTTTGACAAAAAACAATCCTGAGGATTGTTCCTACCAGTGTATTACCGACATTCGTTGGGTCAGAAAAGGTTATCTCAAACTGGTTTAAGGCTGGTACAAGTCACGAAAGAAACAAGGTTGAATATTCCGAAATGCTCGAATACTACAACTTGCAAATCAACGAAATTTTAACTCCTTTTAAAGCTTCGTTCATAAACCTCTGACATGGGCTGTCTTGATACTCGTTTGAGGAAGGGCTACGAACTTTAGAAACTTAAGTTTTTTAATCGTTGCATTTTTGCATGTCGCGACCAATGTTATTTTTGCAGTGGCGTCTTGTGATACGTGATCATAGCATACACTGACAAAGGTTAAAACGCCACTGCTACTTAAAGAAAAAAATCCCTTGTAAATTATACATTTCTGTAACCCCAAAAGGATGTTTCGGTTAATTGACTTGTAAGGCCCGCCTGAGGATAAAAGAAATTTGAGCTAAAACCATCACGAGTTTTCGGCCAAAATTAATCATGTTTCAGCAAAGGATATTACAAAATTGCAATTGTTGTTATAATCAAAAAATCACGCCGATAGATTTGAACATCCGGCTCGAAGAGATGTAAACTGATAAACAAATACTTCGTTACATCTTGGTGTCAAAAAGAAACCATCGAAGTGCAAACTATCACGCTCTATAAAACGTCACATAACCCAGCCTGTGTGATCCCTGTTTCCTACGATCGGCAAATAAAATACCTCGGCAAACGAAAGCGTTGGTTGCAGAAAGAAAGAAACGAGACCAGCTGATGCTAAATATCTTTCATAACCAGTTTTCCTGTTACCTGTTCGAATTGTAGACATGACATGTGACAAGTTTATGTACATCAGCGCCACTCACACAATTAACAATCGCGTCACACCCCGGTTTGGGATCGAGGCTGGTCTCTTCCCGAGGTTTCAAAATTTGATTGACTGATTCCCAATATGGCCACCTAGACGCCGAAATCGTCTGTTTTCAAGACCTTTGTACTTCTAACCCGCACACCATAAGCAAACAGTAGCTCTCTGAAGGTTTGCCTTTTGATTTAGTCGTGTAAAAAACGGATACGTTTCATCGAAAGACCTTTTCATTATCGCGTGACGTAGTCCTGCTTTCTGCGTGTTTATACTTTGGATGGTTTGATATGCGATATCTTGTGCAAAAATGAATAGCGAAGCTAATGACAGTACGGATGCAGCAGTGAGTGCCGAGGACGTAGACACCCTGGAATCCATCGGAGAAACTTCAGGCGAGAGTCGAACTGACAGAATTCGAAGGTTGAACAGAGAAAGGCAGCGTCGAAGGCGCGAAAAACTAAGGATGTCACGCCAGAGTGAAGCGCCATCGACAACTGGTAACGACCCGAGCCATGATCTTGAATTGCTGTCCGAGGGTTGTACGATTGTTGAAGTGACGCTACCACTGAAAGTTGAGACAGAAATACCTGAAGAAGCGGATAAAACAACTTCCAAGCCTACAAGACCGAAAAGATCGACGAGAACACGTCAAAAATCGAGAAGAGAAGCGGCCGTAGAGCAAACTAAAGTGGACACGGTGTCCTCAGCAAACAACGCCATTTCTGCTCCTCAATGTCACGACAACAACTCGAAATTTGATGGCACTTCAGACGAAAGCACTGTTCTCGTCGTTGCAAGCGAGGTAGAAGTGGTCGATGAAAAGCCTCAAGAAAACGGTACCGAAGAGTTCACTGAGACGCCAGAAAATAAAACTGACGGAAAGAAAAGGCGACTACGCGAATCCGCGAAGAGTCTAGCTGAAAAATCAGTCGAAGAAGTCGAGACAAAACGAGTTGTACGAGAGCGAGAAAAGAAGAAAATGCATGGATTGCTAGATGAAGTCACGGCACGTCGAGAAAAACAGCGTGAGTTAAAAAGAAAGCAGAAAGAACGCATGAGCAGCGATCAAATTGAAGCGTTAAGAGCGAGATATCGTGAGTGGCGGCGAAAACGAAAGGAAACCATGACAAGCGAGCAACTTGAGATAATTCGCAAGGGAAATCGCGAAAGACAGCGAAGGCGGCGTGAGCGACTAGGCATCAGAAAGCGGTCAACAGCTCCTCAAGCGAAAGGAGCAAGCGAAGCTGTCATACAAGGTATAAAAAACAAACAGCAAGCACAGATTATTAAACCCGTGGAATCAAATCTTAGTCCAGAGGCGAGCCTTGTCGCAGCCGTAAACCAAGTAGCTTCGCTAAACAGTGTTGAGGCGGCCGCAGCGGCAGCCGCTTTGGTTCCTAATCCTCCTCGCATCGAAGGTCCTGTTGCTGTTACAGTGGAAGTAAACCCAGCAGCTCCTGGCGTGGCGCCTGCAGTAATTCAAAACACACAGACTGTGGCTCAGCCACCTTCTTCGGCTCCTCAACTTGTTGGTCTTCCCGTCACATCAACAAATGTAACACAAGGTACCTTACCTCCAGGGCTGTCTGTATTGGGCCCTCAGGGTACAATTTTACAAGGATTGCCTCCCGGATCTCTCTACAGCATGTCAATGCCTGGAATTCAGTTGCCTGGGATTCCTGCAACTGCTGGCCAAGCATTGCCAGGGATACAAGGTAACACGGTGGCTGGAATGCCATTTGCAGGTATGCAAGGGCTTATGCAAGGTATCCCTGGCCAGGGCACATTTTTATCAACATCTCAAGCTGGTGTCCTTCCTGGTATGCAGACATTTAGCAGCATGGCCCCGACCATGACCAAGGATGGCCAGATTTTACACAGCATTTCCACACTTCTTCCTTTAGCTCCAGTGCAGGGAATTCAAGGAACTGGTCAAGGTGTGGCATTTTTGGCACCAATGCCTATGGCAGGACCTGCTGGTCAAGCATTTCAAGATTTGCGTGGCACCGTTTCTGCGCCAATCAGGACCCATAGTCCTGGAGTGGGTACAGTGGTTGCATCAGTGCCAATTGCAGACAGTGTGACGGCAGAAACAGTTGCTGTGGTAACACCAGGAGATGGAGCTGATGATACTGGACTAGATCCGAAAACAAAGAATTCTACCTCCCCTAAACCTAGAGGAAGGAGAGGTCGTAAAAGAACAACCTCTGCTGCTGAGATGCTAGCAAACCTGAGTAATCTTCCTCCTACCAGCACACCAATGTCCACTATGTTGTCAGCTCTTGCTTCCCAAGTTAGAGAAAACTCCCAGCCTCCAGTAGTTGCAGTTGAAAAGAATGGCGAGCCCCCTGGTAAAAGAGCTGCATTTGAGGCCACACAGGTTGCTACAGCAAAGATAACAGCTCCTGCACAGGATTTAACCCAAACATCAGTAGCTGTTGGAAATGAAGCCACTGTACGAGCCAATGTTGTTACTTTGCCAGAACTGCAACCTACAGGGACATTCCCTATGTCAAACTCTGGAGCCAAGATTCCTCACATGAGTACCTTCCTGAACACCATGGGTGGTAATCCAATTCCAAACATGGCTGTGCCATTTGCTACTGCTGCTGGCCTTTCAAGGCCAATCAACACATTTCCACCTAACATTCAAGGTGCACCTGGTCAGTTATTCACACCGAGGGTGTCAGTTGCTGTAGAAACCGAAGAGATCAGAAAGACAACTGTAGGTACAAACACTGAAAACAATCAGCAAGCACCAAACAACTCAGCAGAGCAGGCAGCTGTTATGTCGTCTATAGGGACCATGACTGATTCATTGTACAAAGTCTCTGTGGGGACAGTAACAGGACAGACTATTGAACAGCCAACGAGTCAGGAAACACAACTTCAAAGTTCAAATATTGTGGAAGAAAGCATGGCTGCTGCTCATGCAGAAATCAACTCCCAGAAAATTAATCCAAACAGTGTCTCTCAAGAGATAAGTCCAGTGGACTTAATTCAGGTGGCACTAAACCCAGAGCAGATGGAACCAGTTGTAGTGATACCAGAGGATGTAGTTGAAGAAGTGGTAGAAGTAACAGAAGTGGCAAAGATTACTCCCATTGGAGAAGGCATGTAATACAAAAGAGCCATTTTGAAGAACACTCAGGACTTGGTGGTAAAATTAGCTTGGCATGTTACGTCTTTGTAGAACTAACCATTTATCAGATATTGCCAACAGGTCTTAGTTAATCTTTGAGTGCATGGAAGGTTTAATTCCTAGAAGTGTTTCTCTGTAGTAGTCTGTAACTTAAAATGTTTTATTTGGAAATGACGATTTGCCATGTATCGGCATATGAAATTGCCATATTAATAATAGTTATACTCTGAGATTCTCATAGCTCATAGCTATGCAGTTTTTGACTAATTCCACACCTTTGGGTAGGGGACGAGGGAAGATTGAAGAGGCTGGGGGAGATGTTTCTCTGTGTATATGTATTTACATGAACAGTCCTCTTCCCAGGTGTATTTTTAAAAAGCATTGCTATATTTTTTGGTGGCTTAAATGTAAAACAGAGGTTAATATCGTGAATTTTGGTTGAGTACAGGGTTAGGGTTATGTTTCAAACCTTCCATGCATCGAAATAATGTACCCTTAATTAGTGTAAACTGGTTATGTTTGGTAAGCCATGGTTGATAAATGGTTAGACCACTGTTTTTGTTTGGCAAATGTAAAGTTCCAGCAGAGACTTTTAAAGATTATTTCAGAACAGCAAAACCAGCATCCAATGCTGTGACAATATCCAGGAAATGGTATGCTAATTGAAAGCCCTTAAAAATATTTTAGTATTTGAACTGTTTCTATTTGGTCCTGAAATGAGCACCTTGCTACATATAGGTTTCTATTTGTCACAAAACACTGTGACTGTCCATTTATGCATTCGATATTTACTTTTTATGTCTCTGAAGTCATGTTAACCTGGTTTCAACTCTTTAAAGTGGTGAAAGTATATGATAAACACTCAGAATAGTTCTAGTGAGAAATACCCACACTTAACCTGTTAACTTCTCCAACATTGTCGGATTTTAATATTTTTAACTTAATGCACCATTATGCGTGTCATAAATGAGTGGAAAAATACTCTTTTTTTCACTAAATTAGTGTACATTCTTGACCTATTACTACACACCCATGGATATATACAAATCTGATTTAGTTGTAAAGCAGTTCTCTTTGTAGTTTTGCTCTATTCTTCTGAGGGACACCCTAGAGATAGAGTAGTTTAATTTTGCCAAACTGTTTACCACTGTCTATTGGGTTAAAAAGTTGCATTTATTATATCTTATTTTGTAAAGGCTAGGAGCTCAGAAATGTTTTAGATTAACTTTTACCTAATAATTTCCTTTAGCCTGTCATAATGTGCATTTTTGCGAGGGCTGCTCTACTTCAGGTTATTCCAAACGAACTTTTTAATAAGAAATACGGCAAGGATTTGATGATATTATGAAAATTATCTTAGTTTGTTGTGCAAATTGACTTTGAATTTTATAGTATCCTTGATTGTCAGTATAAGTATTTGTTGTCTATAAGACACTCATATTTAAAGCTTATTTGCATAAAGAAAGAGGACTTTCTTACTACTTTAAATTCCTTAAATGTTGGCTAAATGATTAAAACTGATCAGAGGCTGAAACTGTGCCTGGATATTTAAACTGAAACGACATTGCAACTGGTGCTTATTTTACCACAAACCAAGTTATTGGTAAGTTAAATCCCATGGGAACAAAGGGAATGTTTACTTTTTATGGTTAGTGAGGGCAAGATGGTATTAAAATGTTACAAACAAATAACCATTATGGAACTTTGAAACCAAAACAGTTACTTTACAAAAATAATGGTCATACTAATTTTACAGTTATTAAGAAACTGCTAGGGCTCTCTGTAAAGAGCTTGAAGTTTCTTTCTGCTTTTTGAATACAGTGTTAGCTGTTATGCTGTAACTTATGGCAATAATAATTATTATACTATATTATATAGCACATAATAAGCATATTTTAGCAGATTCTATTCCACTGCATGCCTATATGAACTAAGTCCAAATCATTTTTTTAAACAGAGGTTTATTGGGGTTAAATAAGTGTGCTTTGAGGTGTTTTGTAGTTTATCTTCTGACAGCATGATTTAAGAATGTAGGAATATTTGTATATTTTATTACATAGTGAATGTGAATGGATAAGGGCTTCGCTTATCGCTGGTTTTAGGGTATGTTTGCATGTCTCAGTCACTGAAAATGAGAGTTTTGATAGCTTTATTCTGGTCAACTTAAATGTTGATCTATATTAAAGCCAGGCTCTTCTTTACAAAGTGTTTAAGTTTCTGAAAACATTATGTATGTCTGAGAACGTTTTCAAGAATTTTTCAAGATAATTGTAGATGGAAGAAACCTTTAAAATACTACTGATTTAGATGCTCAACTTAAAAGGTTGTAGGAAAATTGAAAACAATCAGGTTTTTCCATTTTAATCAGAAAACCATGAACATGTCAATGAGATACATTTCTGTTACTGTGTTGTTAAAGAATCAGATTATGCTATTCTAAATGTCTACCTTCAAATCAATTTGTTTTCTGTTGACTTGTTCAGTCTGGAGATGAATGAATCAAGCCTTCCTTGAGAAGTACTGTTTGTTTTGGCTTTGGGTATTCCAGAATTACCAAGTAGCTTTTTTTAAAGGAAATGTCATGATGGTGTTCTTGTTTTTCTGATTATTTTTGAAGAATCTTTGAAAATATACTGATTTAATTTGTTTGTGATGCTACAGTTAACTCTCCTTTTACACATCTCGATTACAGTAGTAAAGACATGTCCCCATGACATAAACAGCATAACGTTGTTAAATTGTCATTGTCGGTTAAGATGGATCATGTGTTAAACCAAGTTGCATCTGTTTCAGAGAGTTAACTGTATGCAAGTGTATTAAAAAGAGACACACAGGTTTCATTTTGCTGCAAGCAAAGCCACACTCGTGGGCAGATACTTAGAAAAGGAAGAAGTAATGGTTCAATTCCTACTATTGTATCATTAACATCTCAGTCACAACATGAATAAATGTATGCACAGAAAACTGAACTTGATGCTATTATTCTAGTCAACTACATTATTGTAGGAGTGCATGAGCACTATTTTACTCAATGGGCCTATTTTTTGTAATAGATTGTTGTGTCTTAGTGCTTTTTATATTTCTTTGAACCGTCAAAGAAATGTTTTTATCCATGACCGTAACATTATTTGTCAATAATTTATTGGAATAGATTTCAATTACATCTAGTTTAGTCAAAAAGTCATCTTTATCCTTAAATGATGAAGCTCATATTAATTTTGTAAACATACTACTTCAGGTCTCATTGTGACGAGTGTTAAAGACTGGATTGTTTATTCATTTATGGAATGCATGATTTATTTTACAAAATGAATGATTTAAGTAAACAAAATAAATAATTGCATTTATTAGTTTGTTTTTTGTTGAGGGGGTTTTTCTTTGTGAGTGACAGCAGGGAAATGAATGTTACACTTTCACCGCAGAATTTGTGATGTTTTTTCGCAAACGTCTGGATTTTACAATGTTATTCCCTTATCACATTGTTACCCTTTTTTTTTATAGCCAAGGAATTAAATTGGTCCTTAATTAATTAAAGTACCAAGAAAGCTAAAAGTTCCCCAGAACAAAACATGGACAAATTAATTTACACGTCTGAATTCTGTACCAGTTCCCTGCTAGCAGATCAAGGTCTCCTTTCTTTTGCGTTCACTGGGCTTACAAGTACCGGAAAACAGACCTCTGGCCAAGGAGACCTTGATCTGCTAGCAGGGAACTGGTACAGAATTCAGACATGTGTAAATTAATTTGTCCATGTTTTGTTCTGGGGAACTTTTAGCTTTCTTTTTTTTTATACCCCAAGGAATTAAATTGGTCCTTTCTTTTGCGTTCACTGGGCTTACAAGTACCGGAAAACAGACCTCTGGCATGGGTCAAAACACACTTTGATGCAACTGCCATCCGCAACCTGGGACGTCACTCTTCAAACTGCATTCTCCATGATATGTTTGCGGACTGTGACTGGAGCCCACTGTGTCCTGCGCATCCCTTTACAGTAATTCTGCTCTTGTTTGCTTTTGAAGAATCACTTGAGGAATTGGTTGAGCACTAAATAACCGCTGTGCATGCTGAACATAGTGAATTTTGACCCATGGCAGAGGTCTCTTGTACTCGTCAGCCCGGACAATGCAAGAAGAAAAGAGACCCTTGCTGGCAGGGAACTGTGCCAGAGTTAGTCCAGTAAGAATGAAGAGTAGCAACTGTATTTTCCCCGCATTGTGGAAGGCTACGTTGGAATCAATGCAATCAAATCAATATTACCAAACAAGCAAAAACATTTGAAGTCCATAAACTGTTAATAGTACCACATGTAGTAGTGGGTAGCATTCAGTTTATCCAGCCAACTTCATAAACAATAAATGGATATGGAAGGACATGTTTCTTATACTGATATTAACCCTTTAGTGCCCAAGGGGTCTCCCTTTGACGAGTAAAATCGTCTGGCGTTAGACAGAGTAAAATCTATAAGTCACTATTGGGCATTAAAGGGTTAATTTATCACATTGCAGTGTTTACAGGTGTTCATGTGGCTTGGTGGCAGAGATTTTGTGCTGTGAAATCCCTGCTCCTAGTTAAAATTATAAGAAACTAAAAAATAATTATATAATTTTTGCAAGTCCAAGCATTTTGTGTCGTTTATCGAGATAAATGAATATGGAAGGACACGTGAAGAAGAGCACGTGAAGACTTGTTAACATGAAAAGAATGGGGGAGGGGTAACTAGAAGCTTGTGCTAGAAAGATGGCCCCCTATCACACCCCACAGGAAACATCGAACCCTGCGCAGTAACGCATTCCCAAAATGGCCGGAAGTTTTGACTCCAAATTAACGTCAGGCACACTAAATTCTATTTTCATCGCTTTACTTTGCTAGAACCTTGTTTTGTCCAACATCGCGTACTTCCTGTCAGCATGCTTGAAAAACACAGACATTTGCTTTTGAAGTTTCGGCAAGAGATTGTGGACGATTTACTTGTAGACGATGTCCTCTCGTTTCTCCAGAGCAAGTTCATTCTTGACTCTGAAGATGCAGAAGTTATTCGAGGCGAAAAAACGTCCCGTCGACAGGCAGAAAAACTCCTGGACATTATTCCAGAGAGAGGATATGAAGCCTTCGAGCATTTCCTGTCGACTCTTAAAGAAAACTACCCTCATCTAGCGAGATTATTACTGGGTAGTTCGAAGGAAGAGCAAATCGTTATAATTCGGGAAACCGTGGACTCTCCTTTGCAATGTAAGTATGCGATTTTGCATGTTTTTGGTCTTTCAACCAGTAATTCGTTGTCTCACATCGGGTAATATTCACCGAAATATACTAGCATCAAGCTGAAATAATGGATGTATTGGAACAGATAGCTGATGAGAATTATTGAAAGGCAGCCAATTCGCGTAATTTGAACCTCAGTTAAGGGAGTGTTCCAGCCGTTGTTCTCGTGTTCTTTGTCTTGGTGGCTTGTGTAATTCGCAGAGTTGTTGTCCATGACAGGACCCTGAGGTCGTTATATCGAAATTTTATTATTATAATTTGTCTTGCGGTAATTATTGATTTCAATACACACAGTACATGTAGTACATTTTAGTGTAGATGCCCATATGCATGTGGACCTTTGAACTATCTATAGTTGTTTGTATGGGAGATGCATGGTTACATTAAAACCCTGAACAGACTTGCACCAGTAATTTACTGTTTATACTTTATGTCATGCTCCAATCCTGGCTGCACTAGACCTGAGATTTCTGGAGTCTCACATCTTCAGATCCAAAACAGCAGCTCTTTTCCACGTGTAAAGGGTAATGGGTGAAGGGTGAAGGGTGAAGGATAGAGATTTCTACCTAACGGTTGTCGTGACTCATTTGTAAGATAAATTTCATCTTCAGCACTTTAATTTCTTCAATTTTCAACAACCTGACCCACGACCAAAGAATTACCACAGTAATATTACCTTTTTGCTTTCATTTCACCGATATAATGTTGATCGATGAAATTAACCCTTTAAGCCCCGAGGGGTTCCCCATTGACGAGTAAAATCGTCTGGCGTTAGACAGAGTAAAATCTTTAAGTGCCATTTGGCACTATCGGGGCTGAAAGGGTTAAGCACGGATTGGTTAAGATTTAATAGTCGAGAAAATAATCCCAAGCTAACAAGGGCAAGCTACTTACGGTGACCATGCAAACAAAAGAATAAAAGAAAATTTAAAACAATTGTATCCGATCTTCGTTGGTAAACTAAAGGAACAAGATCGAAGAAAGAATGCAAGAAAAAAAGTCATTAATACGAGGGATTCTGGGTAGTCAGCAAACCAAGTAAATTATATCCCCTGCCAACAAGATGTAACTTAAGTGACAAACACATGGCTAATTACCACGTTCGTTGCAAAAGCCCATTTTTGTTTTGCTCTCCTTCAAAACAAATCTTCCAGCGAAACTACTCAAATGCCACTCATTACCATCTCAGTGGTTTTACAAGAGGACTCTTTTTCAAAAAGGAGGTGAACGGCAACTC
>NC_090877.1:40086056-40098556 GCF_036669935.1 Montipora foliosa | reverse complement strand
ATGGACGGGGAATAGTTTTTGACTGATTAACCCATAGTTTCACTCCTCAGGTGCCTCTAGGATGCCGCCAGTTGACGAGTGAAAATTTCTGGCGTTAGACAGAGTAAAAGTCTCACTCCCGGGAGTCTGTTGGTTATAATTTAAGTAGAGATATATAGACAGTTGCATTTAGTACAGTGCCCCTGCAAACCTCTCTGGAGTCCCCCCAGATATCACAAGAGAAACTGCTGCATTGGCTTGGTTTTAACTTTGCCTAAATGACATGTAGCCTCATTGAATACAACGCTACCCCTAACCTTAATTTACATTATTGTTGCAAATGGGTAGCAAAATGCTTACACTGAACGGGACACTGTGTGATAGGTATCAAAGATGGGTGTGCATCTAATTACCGGTACAGTAAAAACTTGTGTATAAGCCCGATCTTTTTGCCAAAATATTCGGGGCTCAAGATCATGGGTGTGGCTTATGTACAGTATGAGATGTTTGCTTTCAGAGGGAGTAAACTGGCTGGCATGGTATGGGGTCACAAATAACAGTAAAAACCTTAAGTAAATAAAGATTGAAAATATTCTTTGACTGATAAACTTCAACACTGATCTCTCCACCGTGTGCGAGAAAATACCACGCTATTCAGGAGAACTCACAAAATGAAGGCATTAAATGGCCACTGTTTTGTTGCCCTTCATTACTTGCATGGCATTTTTTTCCATGAGGTTGTTAAACACTCGTTTACAGACATGTTTTCTCTGTAAATAACTGCATGGTTATGAAGCAAACGTTTTGTATCATTCTCCTGTGCTTTATTTTCGCTCAAATTTCATCTTTTTGTTTCAACTTTGGATTCGAACAATGAAGACAAGTGTTGTCAGTCCCAAGAAATAGGGAAATCAATTAAAGATAAGCTTTTAAAAGGTATTTTAAGAGTTGATTAACTTCCCAAGGTCGCTGCAAATACACAGCATCAGATTTTGGCAAGTTTTATATCACAAACAACTCTGAACAAACAAACAACTTTTTTGCCAGTCGAGATTGCTTTTTCAAAGTTTTATTTTTTCTCAATATCATGCTTTAAATTTGGAGGTTGTGGCTTATACACAAGCTTTTATGGTACTTGCATCTCTGGGCATACATGCTTCTAGGATGCTAAGGATTAAAGCATCCTCTGTAGTTGAGGAGTTGCATTGTATTTCTTGAGTCTACCATACTAAAACTTGCTTCATGCATTCAACAGTAGAACTGATGACTACAGAACACAGAGACATCCTCACAATCAACAGAGTTGAAATAGTTGCAGATCTGATTGCAGATGATGTTCTTAATTTTCTCCGGAGTAAAATGGTCTTTGATCTAGATGATGCAGAACTGATTAGAGCTGAAAAGACTTCAAGAAGGCAAGCAGAGAAACTTCTGGACTTGTTAGAGAAAAAGAATGATGCAGCATTCTATCATTTCCGTGATTCACTTGTGGAACCTTATCCTCACTTAGTAGAGCTTTTACAGGAAAACTTAAAGAGACCAAAAGCTGTATCTGATGTTAGAGATATAACTGAAAAAGGTAAATGAAAAAATGAACGAATAAGGAATAGCTTATGAGGAGACAAGGGTATAAAAGACTAGTCTAAGAGCTTAACTTGGTTTCTGTTGCACTGCTCACTTCCAAAACTTTTCAGGGGACTCGTATGAGGGTTGCGTTATAGGATCATTTTAGTATACTGTGCCGTAAGTACCTACTGTATATTGACCAAGCCCAAGGGCTTTACTGGGAGAACATCAGCCCAAGACATACCGGTATTAGCCTTTGGCAGTACATACACATCTACAATGTCTGTACAGGAGAAACTGAGGGTCTATAATAATTGTTATTCTCCCAGTACGGTCCTGGGAAAGCTTGTTTAATAAGAGCTTTATTACATGACTGGAACCTGTATTAAGGATTTGTGTACTTTGTATAATTATGACTGGGTAAATTTGAGCTTGAATGTGAAGATTCCATCCTTTCAGATGCTTCACCAATATTCAAGTCCTTGAGAAATGTTAGTATTTGAAGATCGAAACAGGTTATTTCTGTGTCAGCTCTCCATTCAGATTTGCATTGATTTTTGCTTTTTGCAAGAAAGTAGTTTGTGCTGTCCACCATCTTGATTTCGGAGACAACAAATCTTGTGCCAAATGTTATTGAGTGTGATGATTCAGGACAATTCCTGGTCAGATACTGGTAAAATATTGGCCCTGTTGGACAAGAAATGAAGCAAGCTGCTTGGCTGGTTTAATTTATTGGCCCTCAGACCCCTTTAGTCATGTAATAATGTTGATATCCATCTTTGATCAAGAAGCAATTAAATTGAGAGAATCATGCTGATGCAAAGACAGAAAGTGCATTAAGAAGTGCTAATTTGCAAAGCAGCTGCTAATTCTTGTCCATAACCTGATTGAGGAATATTATCATGCTATTTTTAGGAGATGCCAGTTTAGTGACTGAGAGAATGACAGCTTTCTTTAGCAGGGATACCCACCCCTTCTCTCCCCATGCTGTCTCCTCCCCTCCCCTCCTTAGACAGTATGGAGCAAAGATTGACTCCTGCTGTATGAAGAGAGGGTTGTCTGTGAGATCAGACACCCCAAGCAACTATTCAACTACCACACTGCTTTACTGAGGAGAATTTATAATCGATCTGATTGACAGGGTATTAGTAAGGACTCCTTCAAAAAATTATAGTATGTATCCTCTTGATTTAATCCAATCCAGTGATATCATTCTCTATAATTTCAAGGGTCACTAATTAATACTAAATTGTTATTTACACCATTATCTATTTCATATTAAGCTTGGACTGCTCGGAGTCTCTATTTTGCTCCAGAATCATTGAAACAAAATTTCAATGGCTGAAGCTGCTTGTTGCAAATACCATGGGGGTTGGTTTTCACATTACCCAATGCCCACGGTATTTGCGACCAGCAGCTTCAGCCAGTTTGAAACTCCAACCTACAAGTTCGTGATTTTAGAGCAAAAGAGAGACTGCTTGCAGTCTATACTAAGCTGAGGCAATTTTTTTGCTCAGTGGAATGAAAGTGCTGTAATCACTAATTGACAAAATTATTTTGTTTTTCAGTGGACTCTGTGTTACTCGAGGGTGGAGTTCCACAGCGTCCTACTATTTTTACAAACAGAGGTAGAGAGGTTCACAAGATTCGCACTGCCTTGAGAGCACTTAAGGAAAAGGCTGGTTGGGTTATTCTTCATGGAATGGCTGGATGTGGGAAGACTGTTTTGGGTTCAGAGGCTCTCAGAGCTGCTGCTCTCTTAGAAGAGTGTTTTCCAGGAGGTGTTCATTGGATACGGATTGGCCCTGTTGACCAGTCCAAACTTTTAATGCGAATGCAAAATCTCTGCGCAAGACTTGATCCAGATCACAGTCGACAACCACCCAGAAATACAGAAGAAGCGAAGGACAGATTAAGAGTTCTTTTTGCTCATCATTACCCTCGTTCTTTGTTGGTTCTGGATGATCTGTGGCATTCAAGTGACGTCAAATTTTTTGACATTCGTTGCCGTATCATGGTGACCACTCGTGATGCTGGGATCGCAAACTTTGTTGGAGGGTCAAAGGCAAAAGTACATGTTGGTGAAGGATTTACTGAAAATGAATCACTTCAAATTTTAGCTCAATGGACAAACCAGGCTGTAGTATCCCTTCCAAAGGAAGCAAGAGATATATTTCATCTTACCAATGGTTCCCCTTTAGCAATAAGCATGATTGGTGGTTTGCTTCGGGATCACCCCAAAAGGTGGCAGTATTATGTCAGTCAGCTGAGAAAGAAAAATGTCAGCAAACTGAAACCAAAGTTTGAGTACGAGTATCCGACACTGAGCGAAGCAATTCGCATGAGTATTAACAACTTGAACGATGAGCTTAGAGAAGTTTATGATGACTTTGCTTTGTTTGATGAGGATTCCAAGGTCCCAGCTCAAGTCCTTTGTATTCTTTGGGATGAAGAGGTGTGGAGCATTTCTTTTTGTTGCGAACAATTCCAATAATTATTATTATTATTATTTAATAACTGTGGTGATTGATCTTTCCCAGAAAATAAGTTATTGCGAAAGGCCTTTTATATGCTCACTACTTTGCTAAAAAGGGAAATAGTGTGCCCATTAATAGTGATAATTAACAATAATTATTATTCCGGCCCATGAGTGCGCATTGTATAGGAGGGGATAAATAGCCAAGGAGGCGTGTAGCACCGAGTTGGCTATAATCACCTCATAATTATCCAATTTAAGCATGAATGGAATAATAATTGTACTTTAGTATATACTTGACAATTAAAACATTAACCCTTTGGCGTCCAAACCGCCCTAAACCGGCCAGACTTAGTATTTTACTCTGTCTAACGCCAGATGATTAACTCGTCAATCGGGAACCCCTGGGAGTCAATAGGTTAAGGTAAACATTTGTGTTGTTGTTATGTAATCTTAAAACGTAAAATTATCGACAGTGACAATTAGAAGCTTTTGAACTTCATAGTTTGGTACCATTGAATAATTATGTTTATGTGGAACTTCTCCAAACCTGTTGTTTTCAGCCATTTTGCTGGCCAAAACTTAAATTTTCGTGTTGAAATTTCTTTTTGACACACCAACACTTGGCACACTGCTTCCCATGTAAGAGAAAACCTTGGTTATTTGCTGGTAACCGGGATTTGGCGAGCCAATCAGAAAGCTAGAAATGCAATTACCAGGGTTGAGTATATACACATACTACTATATTTAATTATAATAATAATTATTATCCTTTTCCAAATGGTCTTGATATGATGTTGTTTGAAACATTGAAACATGTGCTTAAAAGTCAAAAGTGTGGTTGTATGCTTTAATAAAAATTAATAATTTTATCCTTCTCTTAAATAAGATGCAAATAGATGTCAACAACAGCAAAAAAGTCAGATAAAAGGGGGTCATCAGCATGGTTCAAAGGAGTGGGGACAGCATTTTAGTCTTTAGCCTTCAAGTTTAATAGTTTAGCATTTAATCGTGAGACTTAAAGCATGTGATTATATATTGTTGCTATTTAATTAAGGTCACTGGTGGCTCCCTAGAGTATTTGCGAATACCCTCACCACAGGGCACAAAAGTTACAAAAGGAAGCCTAGTTTATTTCTCTTAAAGTTTCCCCGAGAGAGATTTACCAGTATGGGTACCGATATAATATGGCTTATTTTTTGGGTGTCAATTTTTGGATTATGGCCATAACCATGGCAACATCACATCAAATGACAGACAGATATGTTCTTATTTTTGGCCTAAATTCTTTAGTATTTCTATACTTTCCTTCAGTGAGACTTTTTTATTCTTTGCCACATTATCGAAATGATATTGCCTGACATTTTGAAGTGGTAAAAAGTCAAGGTTGTTCAGACGGTTTTGCCAATATTCTGTAATTTGTCATTTTTCTAAATAATATATTTGATTAGCTCTGACAGATTTTAACAAATATAGGGTATTTGATAGGAACTGCATGTGGTTAGAACTGAGCCAATTAAAAAAAAAATTATGGAAGGGAACATGTGAAAATTAGCAGTTAATTTTACAGATTTGGTCACACTGACATCACAAGAATCAGAAAAACATGCACAATTTAGGGTTTACGCGCCATACTAGTGCCCAGTTTGCGTGCAGCCCAAAAACTCTAGGAATCCTCCTTAATTCCAAAATGTTTTAAAAGATATTTTCATTTATTAAAATGGCAGTTTGAAGTTGTAGAAGACTGGATGGAAGACCTGGTGAACAAGTCATTGGCCAGAAGAACGGTGAAATCTGAAGATGTTATGGGTACTTTCTACAGTATTCATAACCTGCAGCTGACATTTCTTCAAGAACAAGCCAAAAATGCAGAAGCACTTCACAGGAAGCTTGTGGATCGATATAGGAAAGTTTATAAGGGTGAGGAACAATATTAATTTGATGAAACAGATACTGTAGGTAGCTTGAAACTTTGATTGAGTGAAAGATGTAGGTTTCTATTAATTAGCTGATGAATACCCTGATCCCAGAGGTTTTTCTTTCTTATTGTTCTAATTTTACCCGCAAAGTGGCGACAACAGACTGCAAAAAAGTCTGTTGTTGCCACTTCATGGCTAAATTTCATCTGCGGAGAAGGAGAGAGAGGGAGAGGGAGAGGGAGAGGGAGAGGGTGTTACAATAAGAACCTTGAGCTATTGACCGCTTTTCCATTTACTGTTATTATTTTCACTGTTTTTGTTTAGTCAAATTGTTTATCAGCTCTGCATCAGGAATGTAATGTGAAAGACCACTATTAAATTATTAAATATAAAGAAACTTTTACTGTTACAAAGGCAGAAATCCTTGAATTACACAAATCCAAAAGAAAACCTAGTGAATGCCTTCCTGTTTTATAACAATAATATTATTAACGCCGTAAGCATCAACCTCAAAAAGCTAAAATGGAACGACAAGAAGTTCCATGTTTTGTGGCATGGCTTTATGGAGCTGTCAATCAAGAAAAAATAATTGCTTGATTTTTTTAAATAAGACCATGCATGATGCGTGACAAAGCACGTTTGTCTTCTGTTCATTTACAGTACTGTTGTACTTGTTAGTCAAACAAGAGTACATGTTGCACTCAAATTAAGGGTGTTGTGTTTAAATTTCTCTTGGTTCAGAATTTTTAAAATCTGTGCAATTTGATTTTCCTTTGTTTCAGATTATGATAATGAATATTAGGCAAAGAAAAATCAAAATTGACCTGGTATGAAAACATCTTAACCTAGAACCACAACATGAATACTATAGCTGTCTTTGTCATAACAGAAATTATAGATTGAAATAAATTAAAGGGGCTGTACTCGAGACCTCACGCTCATTTTTGCGCAATTCAGACCATACAACAAGTGAATAACATAAGTTATAATGCATTTTTGAATTCTGCCAATTTTCTCCTTTATTGTTCTGCACAGCTTGGCATGGTTGCCAGTCGTGCGTTGGTATTAGGAATCTGTTTTTATATTGGGACCACAATTTAATTCCTATATGTATGGTGATTTTTAATGATTGCAGGGAAATTCAGTGAGATGTTTGATGATGGCTACATACACTGGAATCTCTTACGACACATGGTGAAGGCTGGACAAGTGCAATTGGCAAAGAATCTTGTTACTGATTTGAAGTGGCTTGCAGCTAAGCTGAGTGTCACTGGACCAGCTGATCTACTAAATGACTACCTGTCAATGAAAGGAAATGTAGACAATAAGGTAATATGGTGGCTCCTTATCATCATCAATAACAACCATTAAAATTTATTGGGGCTACCATAGCTTTAACCCATTGACCAATTAGAGTGACACTTATTTAATAAGAGAGTTTACTCTGTCTATTTTATGCCAGACGATTTTATTCGTCAATGGGGGGAGGAGGGGGGTCCTAGGGCAGGGTAGGGGGGGTCCTAGGGCATTTGAGCTGTGGGACATTAACCCATTGACTCCTGATATTGGGGGGGGGGGGGGGGGAGGTGTCCTAGGGCGTTTGAGGTGTGAAGGGGTTTCATAATGTAAATGGTATCGGTGTATTTGGCTAGCTTAAAGCAAGAACTTTGATTTTTGGATTTTTTGCTAATTTAGGATCTGAAAGTTGTAGAAGATTTCCATCATTTTGTCAGTGTCAGCGCTCATCGATTTGTCGAGAAACCACTTCCTGATCTGATCCAGCTGGGCCTAAGTGAATCCCTGGACTCTGAAGTGTACAAGGAAGCACAGCAAAAAGCGTCCGAAATGGCAGCTCAAGGAAACTTTTATCTTGACTGGAGGTGAGGAGAGCGTCACTTGTCTCACATGACTTCAGTGATAATTAAGAGCAAGAAAGAGTAATTCTGTGAGGATGCAAAATATTTCTCCCAGAAAAACAGAACAGCTAGGGTCTTGGCAAATTTAAATTTGGGCATGGAACAATTCCATGTATTGCATAAAGTGCTATACATGTACATAATAAAAATGATTATTTTTCTGTAATAATTGATTTTCCTTTTTTTCCTAATATTATTGTCTCTTTTGACTTCAATGATAGTCAAAAGTAAAGAAAATTCACCCTGTGAGGGTACAAAAATATCCACCCAGACAAAGAAACTGCATTTTCATAACCAAAAAACTTTCCAACTACTTGGGAACCATTTCCACATTTTTCGGGCATCTGCCTGTGTTTAATGGCCATAAGCTCCCACAAGTTTCCTATATATATCGTAGTACTGGAGCGTCTGAGGTAGTGATTGAAATGTTGTAGGTTCGACATCAAAGTTTGCAATAATTGGATTTTTTTCCAGAGAACTCCCAAGTCACCATCGATCAAATAAGTTAAGATTTTTTTCAGTTTTGTTCCTTCATATGAAATTTTTTCACCATGAAATTTTAAGATTTGTGGAAACGGATAGCAGTTACAAAGATGCTGTATGAGGTTATAGTGTCTAATGTTGATCAATGCCATCCCTGGTGGGGTACGGTAGGCTGCTATCTCAAGCACCCACTCCCAACAACTTATACACATAACATTAAACATTTTTCGTTAATGTTAATTTCTCTGATTTTCTATTGACAAGTGGAATATCTACAACTCCTTATGATGACTGTTGAATCAAACTCTGGGCATTTTATGTCTTTTCCTCTAAAACAATACAATACAATACAGTGCTATTGATTACTCCCCATAGGGGCTTTTCAAGGCCAATGGAACACATTCACAACAGAACAGAACATTCAACAACAACTGTTAAGAATCCAAACTGGCCGGATGCAAGCCAGTTGGCTATTTACAAGTACAGCTGATAAGTTGAACCACGGACTACCAGGAACAAATGCAACCAGTGGTCAGCAGGTGTCTTGAACCCAGGTTCCTGGGATCTCAAGGCAAGCCCCCTAACCTCTGTGCCACATTGCCTCAAGTAATCTCCAATGTAGGTGATCCCACTCAATTTTGGATTTAGTACCACATACCTCAACTCTAAGCCAAAAAGTAAAAAAACCCACTATGAGAATATTTTTGCTCAAACATCTTTAAAATCCTTGTGCGTTGTTGTGTCTATCTAGTAATCAGAGGAAGGAATCTCAAGAGACTCTGTTAATAACTGTCAAGAACCACCAAGGGGCTGTTTACTGTTGTTGCTTCTCTCAAGATGCAAGTAAGGTGGTGTCCTGTGGTGCAGACAAAACTGTAAAGGTACAATACACAGGCATACTAAACATTGTAATTAAAAGTGTGTGCTTTGTAGTTTTTATATTAAAATGAAAGTTGGAAAGATTGTCATATGGTAGTTAGGTAAGCATCTTAATTGTAAAAGAAGATTGAAAATCCCTCCTTCCAAGCAGCGCCTCTCTAAAACTTACCAGAGGGCATGCAAGAGAGGCTCCCCAGAAATTGTGTCAAGTCTTTTAAGTCGGCGCAGCCCAAATTTCTGAGCTACAGTAGTCACTCTGGTCAAACAGTTTTAGGCAGCGTGCGCATCATATTTATGACAAGGCAAAAGTCAAAATCAAGCCTTCAGTACGAAAATCAATAGGGCGTCTAGGAGTGCGACCGAGACTTGGCCTGGGTTTGACACTGTCTCCAAGCAATGGCTTGTGCATACTCAATAAAAACTTGACATGATTTCTGCAGAGTCCTTTCTTTCTCATCGAATTAAGAAAGGCTCTGCTGGTAGGGTGGAAAAATCCAGTCTTGAGTGAGATTCAAACCCATGACTATGTAATTGTGTCAGTGGACTTGCTCTACCACCAGAGGAGGTGTGCCTGCCTCTGTTCCAGCCTTGCCTTAGGATGATCTAAAGTACAGGTCACTTTTCATGCATCACTGCGACTTGTTACCTTTTCTAAATAAATGCTAAAGGTACAGTAGTCCTTCCTCATTAGGCCTAAAAACAACGTTTGGCCTAAGGTTAGTCAATTTGAAGGTTTTGGGTTACTTTTAAATTAGTATAGGTAACACACAATGACCTGTATTGGGTACCCTGTGAAAAGTGACCTGTACTGTGGCCCTGCATTCTTGCCCTCCTTTTAACATCAGAAAGAAGATTTGAAGGGCTATGGCAATACAAAGAGCTCTCAAAAGTGTCTTTGAAGTGCTCTTTGAGACATCCCTTTTAGTTTTGAAAATATTATCCTCTGTGTCTCCCAAAAGGTTTGGGAAAGCCAGTCAGGCAAGCAACTGCTATCCATGGAAGGACATTGTGATGTTGTGTACTGCTGTTCCTTCTCCAGTAATGATGCCAAAATTGTTTCTTGCTCCGCTGACCACACGGTCAAGGTATTCATCACCTATTCTTTCTGTTCTCCAAATTAGTTTGTTTCTCCTGATGTGCAGCAGTTCTTTGTAACTATGAATATTTTAAAGGTGTAAACATCAGCATAAGTTTGGTATCATGGTCAGAACCATCACCCTTGACAACTTGTGTGGTATAGACTCAGTGTGGGTGAAAGTGGTGGATATTTCAATGCCAAGCTGTAAAGTGGCGAGGTAAATATCCTTCTACACTTTGGGAGGCGCGGTGGCCTCATGGTCAGAGTGCTCGACTCCGGATCGAGTGGTCCGGGTTCGGGTCCTAGTCAGGGACATTGTGTTGTGTTCTTGGGCAAGACACTTTACTCTCACGGTGCCTCTCTCCACCCAGGTGTATAAATGGGTAACGGCGAAAATGCTTGGTGTAACCCTGCGATGGACTAGCATCCCATCCAGGGGGAGTAGAAATACTCCTTAAGTCGCTTCATGCTACAAAAACTGGAGATAAATGCCGGCCTGATGGGCCTTCCTAGGTTCGTAACAGAGACTTTACTCTTGGGTGAATAATAATATTATTGTTTTATCATGGCACTTTGTTTTAGGTTAGCCAAGTTACTAATTGATTCAAAATCAACTTTGGTGCCCTCGGCAATTAATGCATAGTACATGTATGTGCAACCCACAGATGCGTGAATTATTGCATAAACTACAGATTAGTGAATTTTCTGCCAGCAAATATTTATGTTGCATTGTCATTGTAACCGTCGTCATTGTCACCGTTAGCAACATTCTTTTTGGCATGAATACATGTATTTAATAAGGTGCATAATACTTCATTTTGTTAATTGTCTCCGCCATAATTCTCACCTTTAAAGTTGGTAATGTTTTTGTGTTACTGTTTCCTTGTACAGGTCTGGGACAGTAGCACTGGAAGAGAATGTTTGAATTTTACAGGTCATAATCAGGATGTATTCAGTTGCATGTTTTCTCCTGATGACAGAAACATTCTGTCATGTTCTGCTGATAAGACTGTCAAGGTAGATAATGCAGTTTTGCTGGTTGTAATAAAATAACTCTGATCAGTTTTGAATTCCCTCAGACCTCTAACCCATTCACTTACTCACTTACTCACTCACTTACTCACATGCTAACTAACTAATTAGCTACAGAACTCACTCACTCACTATAACTTACTGAATAAATAAACGAATAATGGAGTATAATTAAAGGAAATTGATTAAAGGACTGAATGAATAAACTGGATGTTTAATATTAATGAACAAAAAAACAAACAAATGACTCTACGTAGGGTTAGCCTCTGCATGAAAAAATAAACTTACAAACACCAATAGGAAGGAACTAAATGGTAAAAAAAAAACCAGTTACTGTAGGAACACTTTATCTTTGAATACGTTCTTGATTTGAGACTTACAGGTTTCTTATAGTGTTAAGTTATAAATCTTAATGACATTGTTTCCAGGAGGCAACCTCTGAGCCTGCTATCCATGAAGCCTGTTTCATTTCATTAAGAGTCTGACTATTAAGTAAACTCCTTCCCTCACCCCTTGAAGACAGTTTACCAGCTCAGTCACTTTGTCCACTTAAAAACATAGTCCTGACACCTTATTAGACACCTGTCCAGACACCTTATTAGCAGGCTGTGTCCAAGACCAGTTGGTACATTGCATTTGGTGTACCAGATGTCTTAAGTGGTTCTTGCCTGTCTAAACACAAGAACTTAATCTTGGTGTCTTTCTGGTGAAATACTGACTCTGAAGTTCAACGTTTAACTTCCTGTTTGGCTTTTTACCAGTTCCAACTCCATTTGCAGTTATATTTAGTGGACTGTAAAAAACGAAAACTGACAAATGTGGTTTGGATTCAGTCTTTGGTGAAAATCAAAACTGTTGATTGGAATTGGAACTTTGGAGTAATCAAGTTATGTTTGGTCATGCAAAAATACACCTTATTGAATGGTTTAACATATAATACGCTCGGATATTTTGGGAGTTGCGTAGTATATTCCACTATTACACCATTTTCTAGTACTCTGGCTTCTTCCTTCATTGGTTGAAAATTTATTGATTGCATAAGGTGCATGTGAATAACAAAAACAACACAGATGAAACCATTCAAATGTCCTTTATTTGACTGGATAAACGAAGTGATGAGTGACAATTAAGCAATGACAAGCTAAATTTTTGAATTTTTTACATTGTGTTGA
>NC_090877.1:40071056-40081056 GCF_036669935.1 Montipora foliosa | reverse complement strand
TCTCTGTGAGCTGTGTCTGTATGTGGAAAACATCTCTGATCAGACATCTCATTTTCATCTCTGAGCAGTTGAGATGTGCTTTTATTTTAGTGCATCTTTGAAATGCCTTCCTCTAGATGTATGCTTAGGCACTAAAGTTTTAACCCATTGACTCCCAGAGGTTCCCCGTTGACGAGTACAAAAATTATTGTCTGGCATTAGAGAGAGTAAATTAAAATACTTAGTCTGACCGGTTTAGGCTGGTTTGGACATCAAAGGGCTAATGGTTCTTGTACAGATCGGAGGGGCCCATGACCTAAATTAGCACATTGCAATGACCTATAAAATTAATAAGTAGACTAAGTTTACCTAAAATGATAGAAATGCTGCCAAGGGAAAGGGAGATGTTCAATATTATGCTTGTGCAGGAAGCTTGCGGTAATTTAATGATGATTCATATACGGAATTGAAGGGAGATTTTAATAAGTCTTGAGCAGGTACAGTACAAAACGTGGATCCCCAACTGGACCTCCTTTTGGACCCCACTCGAGAGAAGAAGAAAACAATAGATGGTTTTTACAGTGATGTCATCAAATTCTAAAATCAAGGCCTTTTGAATTTTATCTAAAGGAGGTTGAAGATGACCTAGAAATAAATCTGCTTTTCAAGTTTCGATCCAGTTTCACGACGTTTTTCGTTTTGAAAATACAGAATTATGAATTTCTGAATTGTCACCTTGCGTGACACCATGATGAGAATTTATTTTTGTTTTGTTTGACAGTGAAACAGCAGGCTCAAATCTTCATACCACTCATCTTAACTCCTCCATTCACGCATAACCACAATTCCTTGAGCCTTTGACCACAACCCCTTGCATTTTGAAGAAAAATGTGTTCTTTTAGATTAGAGAACTGCCTCGTTTGTTTGCTTTAGGCTCACTCGTAGCCTGCGTCATAGACATAATCTAACACCGGTTAGTAATATCTGCAAAGCAACGTGGAGATCCTTGTTATGGACCCCCAATGGACTCAATGAACAAGCGGAAATGCGTTTCAAATTTCCTTTTAACCTGATTGGCTATTACCAGTCTTGTGCTCCAATTGACAGCAAATTGAACCATTGTTTTTTAAACGGTCCAATCATGGGGCGCACTAAATCCTGGTATGCTGCTGGAGGGCCTAGAACAAGGATTTCGGCACTGCTTCGCAGGCGTTACTAGCTGGTGTTAGATTACGTCTGCAATGCAGGCTAGCTCAGCTCACTCACTGTGGCAGCATCTATTGTCAAATTCAAAACCACAAGTCAGTAAAGCAGCCATGGACCTAAAAAAAGATTCCAGAATTCTCCTGACTTATTCTTCTTCAATAGATATGGGCCGTTGACACAACTACAGTTCAAGGTTCAATCAAACTAAGGATGGTGTTTGATGTGCTCTTTTCAGAAGATTCTCTGACCATTGCTACAACAGACACCTGCAACAGGCTTATGGTAATTTTCAAATAACATGCTAATGGATAAAGTCCTTGTTTAACATGTTTTTGTAGGCTATTATCCCAACAAATTTATGTGCTGTTACTGTCAGGTGCGTGATGAATTTTGGCTTATTATTTGTTCACTATTATGTTTTCTTGCAGATATTTGAAGGTGAAAGTGTCAAAACATTGTCCCAAAGTGATGCACAACAATCTAAAATTACAAGCATGAGGTTTACTTGTGATGGACAGAAAGTTGCCATTGGCTTGGATGACGGTGGTGTCAAGGTCAGCCATGGTCGATAATAACATTGTTCATTAACGGAACCAGTGACTATATAGTCCCATGTAAAATTATTCAGTTTGAAGATGGAGAATTCTTGTTATAATAAGGTTGGTCTGATCTTATAGGGACTAACATATGGGTTATTATTTCTATACTGCACATGATTTTTTACAAAGTCTTTCCTTTTCTCTGGGGTGAGATCAGGTGTCAGCTTGTAAAGGTGCTTCTGGCAGCCACTACAGTAACATGTATCTGTCTATATATTTGATCTCACCCACCTATCCAACCCATGCATGTATGTGAAAGGAGGACAAGCCACAACACCAGGGGTCTCCCCCCCCCTACTCTTTGTAGACAGTGTGTGAGTTCTTTAATGTCCGATAATGTTGATTAACAGGAATGACTGTGAGATGGGGCCTTCGGTTTATAGTCAGTCCTTTTATTTTTCGCAACGTAGAACAACCCTTCTCATCACTCACTGACGGTTACACACACTAAAGTAAAATTACAACAGAATAAGCTATTTAAACTTATTTGAAACGAAAAACAATAGTTTCAATAACAAAAGAAAAACGCTATCACCAATGGGAAGCTTAATTAAATATTCCTGAGAAATGGTGTCAGTGTGCATACATTAAAATTCAAATTAGCAACCGTCAAATGTTGTTTGGTTTTTTTTTTTACAATAACAACAAGTCCTTGTCCATTTGCGGGTGTGATTACAAAGGCAGCACTTTCTCCTCAGTTACTTTAAGACCCTGGTCATGAGTATTGGTCTGCTGGTGGAGCCACCAGTGCAAATGTGCTGAGAACATGTAAGCTTGACTACATATGCATGTAGCTTGATTAGTCTTTTGTGTTTTTCAACAGTTAATGTAGCTTAATCAGGACTTAATTAATGTCCAATTTTTGGTTGTCGTCTTCAAGATTGGTTTGTTAACACTGTCATTTCATATCAAAAGAATTGATAGAGGGAAATTTACCGCTGCGTTGATGGTATGAACAGCAGAGAAGACAACTGGGATGAGGAATTCCTAAGATAATTAATAAACTAAGTTAATTCTGAAAAGAAAACAACATAGAAAAAATACAAAAGACATAGAAAAAAAGATTTCTGAAGGGTGAAGTCTCGCTCAGTAGACAGATAAAGCTTTTAAGTCTTCTGTCTACCCAGCGCACTATAAGTCAAAAGTTATTAAGTTTAAAAACTGCGCTGACCATGCTTGACAAGGACTAAACTGTGACTATTCAAGCCAGTGAAATGTAATTCCTAAATTGAGCGAAGGCCATGAATAAGTGTTCCATTTTCAAATGATCTCTAAAAGGGTTCAGTCAATCACTGTCAGTGGTTAATGAGTTACGGATAAATTAATAAATCAATTAAAATTGTCTTCAACAGTTGAGATTTTAAGGCTGACATTTCCAGCATTAGCTCTTTGTCACATCGATTTTTTCTGATTAAGATTGTAACACATAAAAAGCCAGCTGCCAAAATCTTAATTCAGTGGTCAAATTTTTCCTCCATTTACTCATTTGGCACTAACGTTTTGTGTTTCACTCACCCACTGATGCGGCAGTTTCTTTTGAAACCAAGCAACAGTCTCACAAACTGTATTATTAACACTATTTGTTATTTTATGTGTTGCTTTCTACATGCACTTCTGTATAAGGTCGGAACAATAATCTCGAAACCTCACTGCATTGAAATACAGGTTCTTGATCTATTCTGCTATCATATGTCCCTCAGATTTTAGATAAAGACACATGCAGAGTCCTACAAGAGTTCAAAGACCATTTGGGCCGTGTGAAGTGGTGTGTGTTTAGTAAATGTGGCAAGAAGCTAGTGTCTGTTTCAGATGACTGCACTGTGAAGGTATGAGCCACTAAAAGAGACTTTGTAGCAGACTGCTGCTTGTCATTAAGCCATGAAAGTTCACGTACCGTAGTCAATCTTATTTTGGGCTGAAGATTTGTGGTGAATGGGCAAGAAGTATGGCTGAAATCAGGCAAGTACAAAAGTTGGACCGGATCAACTCGGACTGCACACCTTGGATCGAGCGAAAAACTGTTTGTAAGCCAAAACCTTTTGTGTTTGCCCAAGGTTAGCAAAAAGATTAGGGCTAGGTTGATTTCTCGAGGCCTGGCCTTATCCTTTTTTTTACGTCGATCTGAGGTGAGCGATCTGAGTTGATCCGGTCCGACTTTTGTACCTGCCTGTTGAAATCCCCCATAATATGTTAGGTTTGCAGATTTAATTTGACATAAATTTGGCCATTTATTGGTTAGCTCTTTTTTATAGAAGTCTTTTCTATTAAATAAACTTGTTTGTATGCATTTGATGTTTTTAATTTTGTTAGGTTTACTGTTGTGTGAAAGGGAAGCTGCTGTTCTCGTTGGAGGGTCACATGGCCAGTGTACAAAGATGCATGTTCTTTAATCACAATAGTCAATGGCTTGTTACATCATCTCTAGATGGGACACTTAAGGTGTGAAGTGACTTTTTTGCTGTGATCAAAGTATAGTATAGCAGGGTTGAGATAATAATAATTTATTATGTTTTAGGTATGGTTTAAGTGTTACAGTTTCTCCTAGTAGGCAGTATCATCACAATGACCAAAATAAAATTATTAGAATGTGCTGCTACATGTAATCTCGTCTGACACCTGTAAAATAATTTATAATAATAAGAGTAATTTTTATAACAATTCATAAATTATTATAATAATCTGTTATGATAATTTATAAATTTATAATAACTCTTAATTTGTAATAATATTTTGTCATACATGAAGCTTTATAAGATCACAATATTGTGAACACTATGACCAGCTGAAACTTCAACCTTCCATAGAGGTAATTGAACCATTGCATAATAAAATTATGACATCCTAACCCAAGAAGGCTTGGAACTTTATACCATCTGCCAGCAGCGCCATCTACTCTGTTTATTTCAAGACCTGGAATGTTGGTTGTGCCGAGACTCTGAACCCTAATTCCCCCTTTCATTTTTTTACGAATATTGGTTCCTTATATCCCTTTGCTGCTCTCACTATTCTAATATTAATTTCATTTTAGGTTTGGGATGTGCAGGCAGGAAACCTATTGTTTACTTGCCAACACAGCAAAAGCGAATATGTTGTGTCGTGTGATGTGTCAAGTGATGACAGGAGGTTGTTATCTGCTTCAGTGGATAGATTTGCAAAGGTAAACACCAAATTAGTGGTAATCCTGGGAAACCAATAAAAACTTAGGAACAGTAATAAGCCTTTGCAAGTGTGTGGAAAGGACACATCATTTTGTTGATTAGATAGATAGTTATACTAAAGTAAATGAAGTCAAAAAGGATATGTTGTCGAATGACTACTTAACTTAGATTGGCTAACCATGTACAAGCCTAACAAGACTGCACACCAATTCAAATGAATAAATTAATGCGTTTTTAAAAATGCATGACACTTGTCAAAGCATTGTTCAGCAACAACCTGAGAATCTACATTTTGTTCTTTCATAAAACTGACTGCCATCCTCTCCAAAACTTAGCGGCATTAGGGAGGTTAGGAAGCAGATATTTGTAAGAAAACAGATCTTAATTTGTATGCTCAGTTCATCTTTTGCTGTTAAACATCTGTTTAGGTCTGGGATGGCTATACAGGAGCTCTGATTTTCTCCCTTGGACCGCACCCGGACTGTGTCAGATCAGGGTCATTCTCACAAGACAATCAGTTCATCTGCACTGGATGTGATGATGGAACAATCCGAGTGAGTAGTTGATCGACTGGCTACAAGTTTTTGGCTCAAATTGTAACAATTTAGGCAATCCACTCCTGAAACCTTCATGTCAAATCATAATGGTGATAGGAAAAAGGTTTTTTCATTTCGTACATTTTTTATTAGATTCTTGATTCATCACTATCATCATCGTGATCTTTTAACATGTCTGGTTTCTCCATTTTGAGGGTTAGAAGGCATTTACCTAAATGTTAATCTGACCATGCATATACATGTAGATCTTCTCAATTCTCTGCTTTGGGCAGTCATTAAATCAATATACAGCAACTGCATTTCATTTAATATATCTATATCATGTATCCACCTTTTCCTTTGATCTCTAGATCTCCACTTCTCTTTTGGCCATTTAACAGTGGGTATCTTAAAGGGACACAGTCAGTGTTGGGACTGTGCCGACCTGAACACTAGTTTTTATTAGTTAGAAAAAGCATCTACTTCAACCTGAAATCAACATTGTGTGTGGACAATGTATCTGCTTGAAATCTGTTTCAATCCTCTTGGGTTTTCATTTAATTTTAAGTCTATTAATATATAATTTATAATTTAATTTATACAAAGTAATGTGACTAAAAAATGGTGTTCAGTGTGCATGTCCCTTTAAGTCATTCTTAATAATAATTATTATTGTTGCATTTTATTCATGTATTTCACTTTGCTGGGGCTGGACAGGTTTTATTTTGTTCTTGCTCACCTGATGGCTGTGACATGATTTGAAATGGCTTGTAGATCGAAAGAGACAATTCAAATAAGCAAAGACAAATTAAAAGCTTAAGATTTAAGGAGACCAACTTCAATGAGGGCTGTAAAAGAATCCATGTATCGTGTGCAACAAGTGGATGTTATCGTCTCTGTTGTGTAATGATATTGAGTTGGGTTGACATATGCTTAGAGAAATTAGTTAATAAAACCCAAGGGAAAAAAAGTGGATAAGTGACATGACCCTCAAAAATGTTGATCAATGACATATGGGACAACAATATGATTATACATGGTTTATCATGCCAGTCATTGCCGAACTCTCATGATCCCTCCATTCTGCTCCTCTTAGTGAATTTCTGCTCTAACCCAATAAAAGTAATATACCAGAAAATAAAAGGATCGAGAGTTAAGACTTATTGACTCTACTCTGACTCTACTCAACCCCCCTCCAAGCTAGGATGTCACTCGGAGCAGCCAAATAACAGTAAAACTCTATCTGTCATAGGCATTCCAAGGGTGGGATGGTTTAAGGAAAGAAATTTGATAACAGAACCAACTTAAACGGAACTGAACAATATTATTGCAATTGGAACGGATTCAAACCTAGCATAGAAAAATAATTATTATATTAAGATGACCACTTGAACAGGAGTAACAACTGCATGTATGTTTTTTGGTGATCCAAGGTTCAAGAACCATACTTGGGTGTTAAATAGAGTGATGGAATTACATGTAGCCCGCATTGGTAAGCAAAAATCTACTGTGTTCTTTCAGGTATGGAATGGCAGTGAGGGGGAAGAGCTTGCAGTTTGTAGCCGGCATGATGGATGGGTAAGCGGTTGCTGGTTCTCAAGAGACAGTGACTTGCTGGTTTCCGTAAGCAACAACATAAAGGTATGACTGGTGCTATGAATCTGTGGACAACATTTTCCTGCTCTGGAAGCAAAAATTATCATCAAATTGTAGCAATCAGTGTTAAAAAAAGAAATATTTCAATGTTATTCTACTGATGAAGACGTTACAATGTTGAAATATTTCTGTTTAAAATGCAGTTCTTTGGATCATGTGAACAACGTTGTTTCTCATTTTTTACCACAACTGTAATACCGTTGTTGTTCTATAAGCGCGGACATGTGACGGGAAAACATGCTGTAAGTGGCTGCAAACGTGACAAGTTTTGTCTTCAATCATTCGAAGTGTGAGAGATGTTCATGCAAGTTTTCCAAGAATGATGGCAAGACTGGACATCGAAGACTTTTTCTTGGTAATTGACCCTAATCTGATAAACTGTGCTTCAAATACTTTTGAACTATCGCCTGCAAAAGGTTTCAACTGCTTACTTAACGGCTGCCAAACTCAAACTTAAAAGAACATGTTTTCCCATCCTGTGTCCACACTTAGATGAAAATGACGGTAATATTAATCATTACTCAAATTGGAGCATGGATAAACATGAATTTTTATCAATGAGCCACCCAGTCATAACATAAAATTTATATTGTATGTTATTGTAGTGAAAAATACATATTGAAGCCAAGATGAAAACATGAACATTGAATAAAAAATAATTTTTGTTAATTTTTTTTAGAATTGTATCCCTCATCTCATCATACACTATCTAATAGTATGATTGGTCAGTTCTGCCGGCATGGCCTGCTAATACATGTACCTTCATAGTATGCTTCTGTTTTTTCCTGTGGGATTTGGTTACCGAAAGATAGCGGTAAATATCTTACAAACCACTTCTCAGCCCCTGGGTTTTTCCATTTAAATTTATGGCCCAGACATGCCATAGAAATGAACTAGAAAAAATGCAGGTCTTAAAGTACTGCTTTCGAACTCGTTGAGTAAGATCATTTTACAACTCAAAATTTTACAGTACACATTTGACATGACCTGGTTAGTTACTAATATAACACTTGCACACAACTCATTGGTGTTGAAAATTTATGTTGTTGCAGTGGTGGGAGAGAGACGGCACTTTATGTCAACAGTTCAACCTTAAGGGAGTTCAAGCCAAGAATATTCTTTTCTCTCCTGACTTCAAGACGTTCGTGTCAGTGGATAACATTGGGATGATTTATGTGCTAAAGAGAATTTCCCCTTAATGTTGAGAAATGTGTTACTGAATGTATGAATCGTCTCCTTCAAGCCAAAAACCTGATCTGGTAGAGTGCATGGGTGATGTTTTTGAGGATTCTTGGTTTGATCCTGGCCTCGATTGTTCAAAGGGTGGATAGCACTATCTACTGGATAACTCAATTGGTTTTGCTGGTGTTCATCTGCTGCATATCATTACCCGCCTTTTGAAAAACCGAGGCCTGGAGATTTGGAAAAACAATGAATGTGGCTCACTTTACTTGGCCAGTCCAAAAGTTAGTTTCATGTTTGCAAAAGCAACTAGAATACCCCAGGACCTCATCTTGCAGAAAACTATAGAACTAAATAATTGCAAACACTATTAATTTTCATGGCCAGGACCATGAAAATAGCCATAGCGTGAAATTTGGATAAGCCCCCTTTTTGCGTGAAGGGTCAAAATAATTGAAAATTATTTGTTTGTCTGACATTTTGCACCCCCTCATTTTAAATAACCACAATTTAGCTGTGACTGAAGGTCGATAGAAACTTTGTCTCAGATGTGCTTTCACACATCCTCAAGAAAAAAACTGAGAAGACTGCTTTTTAAGTCTGGCAATTTTATACACTAAATTATTCAAATACGATAAAAATTATGACAAAGATAAGTTCAGAAATTAACAAGATATTTATTATTAAACTAGCAAACTTTTACCAACAATGTTGTTCCATTCTAGTTCAGAGTTTATAATTATTAATCTTATAATTTAGGCTGTGAGCATGTTACATTGCCTTTCTTTCACTGCTTTCATTGATCTTGATAATGACAATTTTGTCAATGCTAAGTACCTGGTAATAGTTTTGTTTTGGTTCTGCGACACTGGATGGAAAACATGTTACCAGATTTAAGTGAAATCTTTAGCAAAGCTTTTTACTTTTTTTTTCAAACAAAAGAATATAGACAAAGCCCAACCCTCTTTTTAGGGGATTTTAAGGTACACTTGTTGTTTGTGAAGAGATTTATGTATCAAGAATTGCTGAAGTGTACTAAAAAAAAGATAGGACAGATAGCTTGTAGTAAGGGAGTTGAATTTAGTGTCTGGTCAATGAATGAAGAGATGTTTATCAATGACGACAGTGGCATGCTTGGAAAAAAAGCGAGAGTTCCAAACAGGAGTTGAACCAATGACCTTATCACTACTTGTAGGGTGAGGCAACATAATGCATACTGTTGCTTATCCCCCCCCCCCCCCCCCCCCAAAAAAAAAGGGGTGTCATGGGAGCTTCATTCTGGGCAATAATATTATTGTTCACAGCCAAAAAAAAATATGATACAGAGTTACCCTAAAATTATTGTTGCTACCATGGATATTTAATATTTGTAAATTAGGTGATTTATTCTATTCTCTTTTCCTATTAATTGTTAATTATCTTTTAGCTTGCTTGAGGATGGTTCATCCTTTTTTAGGAGAGTAGCATTAAAAGGATAATGGCAGTTGAAATTGATCAGTTATTCTTCGGTTGAGTTTTAATTTAACAGTGGGCATTCTGGTACTCTCTAGCCTGCGAGCAAGCTCTCCGTTGGGGTCTCTCGCGAGAGGTTTGGGGCGGGGGGTACTCTCAAATGTTAGCCACCTTATGTTATTTGCCTGTTGGGAGGTCCGTATAGTGAAAAACTGTAACCAAGGTCTTCAAT
>NC_090877.1:40043556-40066056 GCF_036669935.1 Montipora foliosa | reverse complement strand
CTCTAGACATTTTTCAGGTCCAGAGTAAGTGCAAGGATCTCTTCAATGTTTTGCCTATAACCTGTACTGTATTTACCCATGTATAAGTTGAACCCCCATTTTTGATGGCAAAAAGGAACTTCCTAATTTCTTTTGTTAAATGTTCACGGGATACTGCCTGTATTCTTTGATTTCTGGAACTGTGGATACAGAAAAAAATCAGGGCCTCAAGCGCTTAATAGTAAGTTTTGTGGTTCAGCAGTTGTTGTATGTGTGGGCATTTTGTCCTTGAGTTTTGAAAAAGTTCTCAGAATATCGCACACGTAAACCCACACTAACGTGTTTCATTGTTCAAGAATAAAGGGGTTTAGAGGATAAGCACATCACAGAAGCAGGAGTCAATCTTCGAAAATAACTTCAAAAACAATGCGAATTGTGCAAGGTTTAATTGGTCCTCAACTTATAATTTCTCACGTGACAAACAAAACAAAAATCATAAACCAAGTAAAGAAGTTTTAACTATTACATTTCTTTGATTGATCAATCCTTCCATGGTAACACACGAGCCCAATAAACTGACCTGCTCCTAACAGAGTGGCTTCACAGCTCAGTTGGTAGATTAGCATTGCACCAGCATCGCAGAAGTCATGGGTTTAAATCGTGTTGAAGCACCTGAATATTTTCAGGTGTCTATAAGTCAGAGACAATTGCTCAAGGATGGTGCCTACTAATTCAAAGGTATTTTTGCGTGGCTTACTGAATATGCTGGAAAAGCAGATCTTAACCCTGCATTAATAAGCACCACCCATGGGAAATCCGGTATCTCGAGATGCGATGAAACGTATGTGCAATAACAATAGTAGGCACCATCCTTAAATTGTCCAGATAAGTGAGAGGATCACATGAATCGTTTGTCTATAACCTACACTTCAAATATACATTTTCTTCCATTTATTCCAACCGCATTTCACGCAAATTTTTGGGACGTTCTTACCATCATTTGTGAGGTACCAGTAAAAGTGATGCCAAGAAAACTGCTCCTGTACATATCCTCTTGTCTTAAGTGACTGAAAGTGAAACAGAAAAGAAGCTCAGTCAATGGAATTCACCACACTAAGGTATTATTCTGCAACAAATCAAAATTGTTGGCTTGCATGTCAAGTAAGTGAAATAATGTTATTGCCACCCATTTGATCAATAAGGTCAAGTCTGAATTAACAAATAAAGAAGCCTTGACTGTGCTCTGTTCTGTTGTAAAGCACGCAGGAAGCGGCTAGAGCACGAAAAAAGTGTAGGGGAAACACGAGCCGATAGGCGAGTGTTTCTCCCTACTTCTTGAGTGCTCTAGCCGCTTAGTAAGTGCTTTACAACAGAACAGAGCACAGTCAAGGCATCTTTATTAGTTTTAAACTAACTAAATTCCATGTTGGCCTACAGCTGAACTACTGTAGGTTGGCTTCTAGAAATTACATGTAATAGAAACATTTGGAGTTCTTTTCATGCATTTCTCAAAATCAATAATAATTAAAAAGTTAATAAGCCAATTGCATTGCCCCATTCTGGTCACGCAGACAAGTTTGAAACCCAATTAAACACTACTTGTTAAATGACCTTCAAATTCATGTGGTTTGAAATCAATAACTTCAAACATAAGTTTTGAAATCAATTAATTTCAAAAACAAGTACAAAAAATGGCTCTTAATTATAAGTAACTATAATCTTTGAAAATACGAGCTGTCCATTTGCTTTTATAAACAGGCAGACTTCGGAACAGCACTGCTCACACAATCTTCTTCCTCCTTCCAGCTTTTAGGGCTCTAAATCTGCTAGCTGCACTCTCCATTACGACACAGTAATGACTCCGTGCATGCTCACAGCTCTCTCATACTGCTGAGAAACCATAAGGTGTACCAAAGATATTTGACTTGAAAAAAAGTGATTGAAATTATATTTCTTTTGTTGGAGAATTAATTTTCAAAAACTTGTGTGTCATGCTTCATTAGATTTCCAAACACACAAAAACAGTTAAACCACTTGGCCCATGGTCTCATGGTTTAAAACGTTTTCTTGCGTTTGAAAATCCAAAGAAGTACATTTGTACTCACACTCGTTTTTGAAATATTGCTGCAAACATCAAACCACATCACCATAATAACAGCAGCCTTCACAAAGGGGAAAACTTAATGTTGATTGGCGAGACAAGACAATTTTCCTTTGTCACAAGGGCAGTAATCCAAAGTGCATGATAACTTGATTCTTATCGCCCACGCAAACATTGTTGTTTTGCTCCCCATTGGTTGAGGGCTTGTCAGCAGCACTAAGTTGGTTTTCTGGTAGAGGTATCTTGAAATGAGTTTTTTAAAAAAACGTTCAGAAAGTAACCCTGATTACAATGTACTTTTTTTCCTACTGGTTATACCTGCATAGCCTTGATTACTTGCAGATTTGGAACACCTTCAATTTCTGGATGCTTCTGGGCTTTAAAATCCTTCCTTGCCACTGCAACACCATCCTTGAAGAGGTGCTCGTAAATAAGAACCCTGTTTTTCTTAGGAATCAACATCCTACAGTGCACGGGATAAAATGTCTCCTGAATTCCATTTTGCACAAAATAAAGCTTAGAAGTTCTCACAAGTCAAATGTCTTAATACATCATTCAATGAAACATGGAGTTTATTTAATGAGGGCCACAAACAACAGTTGTTTATCACCAATTAAAATCTGGCCCTTCAAAGGAAAAATGGCACAGACAAGTATAACATGACAGAATAATTTCTAAACAAGTACAACTACATGTAAAACTTATATTGCAAAATAATAATATTGGAGAATTAATTTGCTTAAAAATACTTAGAAAACTTAAAACCTAATTACCAAGATAAGTCTGTACTGAAGACTGCCATAAGCAAAAATGCAATTTGTGTGAAATTGAAGAGGCATTTATAAGGTGCTAAGAATTCCAAACAACTGGAATGTAATGGACTAATTGTTTGATGATAAAGGAAGCAAGTACCACACACTTTTGGATAGTTTGGGCTACTGTATATTATTCTTCTTATTCTTCTTCTTATTATTACGATACTATACTGTAGCTATATCAACACATTAGTTTACTTACATGCATTATTGCTCAACCAATTGACTCAAGGGAGTGAGACTTGACAGATTTTACTCTAATGCAAGACGATTTTACTTGTCACCTTCAAGGGGGGGGGGGGGGGGCAGTTTCCTGTAGGGGTTACTCAGGGCCAATCACACAAAACACAACAACTTCAAGAATCCCAACTGCTTGGCAAATGCAGCTGAGAAGTTTAACCAGGGACTACCAGGGTCACATTCAACTGGTGGTCAGAGCCTGGCTTCAACCTGCAATGCCCACATCTCAAGGCAAGAGCCCTAACCAATGGACTACACTGTCTCTAACTAACTACTTTGCTTCTAGTTTTCAAGCCTTTTCTGGCAGTTACATGCAAAACCTGCTTATATCAGCATCAGTTTCAAGTACAACACCAATGGGCTTATCAATGAGGCAAAAACAAGTGGAAATTACCATGTAACAAAGCACCTTACAGCAAACACGCCTACAAATTTCTTGCACCTAAGCTATGGAATATGCTCAAAGATAATTTAAGAAGTACTACAAGTATAACTTACTTTGGAAATAATATTATGTTAAGCTTATTAAAGTTGCAAAATTGTCTAGACTTTGCAGATGAAATAACAAGTACGAAGTTTCCATTTATAATTTTCTTTTATTGTGCATATACAACTTTTATTATCATTATTATTACTTTTTTTTCAACGGAGATCGTAGCGTTTTTTAATCCGAGGTGCAATAAAGTCTTAATACTGCTACTTCTACTGTGATTTTTGTTCCGTTTACTAACTATTGGTAAAATACCTAAGTTTTAACTCCACTGACAAACTACCAACTACAGCTGATTACTTAATGTTCTGGCAATCTATTTTCTCTTAAATATCACAACAGAATGGTCTGATGCTTAAAAAACCCTGCGGATTTTATTCACCTTCGCTCACCTCTATTTTTCAAAATGGCGATGGAAGCAAAAGGAACGAGAATGGTCATGCGCAACGATAACATGACCTTGGTGGCCAGGCCCAACCTCAAATAAACAGTGTGCAGACTGGGGCGAGAAATAGTTGTGTTGTCAGTGTATTGTTGTGTAAGACAGAAAACGTGTGATTTTATCAAACCAAGAAATATTTATTTATTACCTTTTTAACCAGAATACGCGATATACGCCACCTTGTGAAACTGCTATGCTGATAGCATACTGTGTTTTTACTTCTACTAAATGATTTAATTTTGGACAGGTATAAGCGACTGATTCATATGCTAGGTAACAAGTTGTACGTTCAATGGAGTCATCCATTTTCTCACCCTTTGATGAGGATTTGAGTCCTCCCACACAGATATTTTCCTAATAGCACTATCTACAAGTTCATCGATTCGTTAACCTTCGAGGCACAGTGGGCAATGGGTTTTCTACTTCTATGTCCTTCAAGTAGGTCCACTGTCGATCACAACGACATTCAACGCCGCATTTTTCCGATCCACACGAGGAGCAAGGAAAATGACAACCCGGACAGTCTGTATCTTGACAATCACACACATCTCTACCATCAGACATTCGAATTCCGGATCGGTCGTGAAATGTTTGCTTCTGAGGCCGTTTCCTTTTTCTTTCTTGTCGTCTTTTTAACCTTTTTGCGGCATCTTTTAATTTTCCTTCTTTCACATCTAATCTCTTCAACTTACGCATTTCTCGCCGACTCGTGTCTGGGTTAAAATCTTTGAGCAGCGGACCCGGGTTCTTAAACTTCAAAGAATTAAGTAATTTCTCAGTCCATGAACTTTCCGAGCTTGTCGATCCTGTCCGAGTCACTTTCGCTGGAACTTGCAAAGAAAATCCTGGAAGAACTGGGGTTTCATCGGCGGTTGAAACGTTCGCTTCTCCGAGAAACGGCAATTTTAAAATCTTTTTCTCAGCTTGTTTTTGAACTTCAACGGAAGACATGGGCTCACAAAGTATCAAGAAGCATGCACTTGCTCCCAATCCTCTCCTGACAACCTAGTCAACACTAACTTCCGGTAAGTTTCATTCCAGTTGCTTTGATGGATGCTAAAAATTAAGTTTCACAATTTAGATTGGAGAAGATAGCTTATTTTCAGGTGTCCAAAACAAGACTAAAAACAAATTTCCAAACAGAAATTCCCTAGAGAGCGCAGTCGACGCTTCCCAAATTAACTTCTGTATTTTGATTGGTCTACAGACAAAGGCTTCGGGGTTTGTTGCTTAGTTGTGAATCTAATTTGTTAAAAATTCATTTCAGTGGTGTTGGATAATTGTTCAAAGCAGCAAATCGTACGCATCGTTCGTATTTCTTTATTTAAGGTTAGATTTTGAACTTACAATTTATGCATAAATGTCCCTTTGTTGATTACAGGTTCGACGCTTGAATCTGACCTCACACCCACCGCAGTCAGACGTCGAAGACAACAGTGCCTTGATGAAAGAGGTTTGTTGTTCGTCGTTGATTAGCCACAATCGTATCTTAAATTTAATGATAAGCCGTTCGCTTACTTGCTCTTTTTAAGCCAGATTTCACGTTTTGTGACAGAGAGACGAAAATATGAGTGAAACTGATGTTAAGGGGGAAACGCCGCCAGCAGTCACGGAAAAGACACCAAGTGAAGTCCAACAGGGATTGTTGTCGAAAATATCTGGCGAAGTTTACAGCAAAGCCGCTACAGTAGTTGGTGGATTTGGTTGGGTGGCCGGGACAGCCGTGTCAACGACATACACTGCAGTATCTGCCGTTAGCGGAGCCGCCTTGATTCCGTTCAGAAAATCCCCAAAAGATAAGTCAGATTGAACCAAGTTGAAAAACGAGGCTATGGTTTACCATAGTTATTTGCTTTTAGAGACAGAGATAAAACAACTTTTATGGATTGTTGATGAAGGGGCGCTAAATCTGCAAAAATGAGAGGATAAGGAATTTAAATTGTGCTTTAATAATTATACCAGCAGAGGATTCCATTTTCCTTTCATTTGAAGCTTGGCGCAGTTTCATTCGTATTAAAACGTGAAGATACTCACACGTCAATGACGATGTCACCTCAAAAATTGATTGCTCAGCTGAGATACCAAGAATTTAAAGCTACGAAGCGACACAATTTTGTAAAGGTTCTCTTTTTGATTGGGAAGGTTTCTATGTATGGGTTGGTAGGAATTATTTTGTAGTCAGTGATTAAATTGCTATAAGAAAATTGTAAATATACAAAACACAGAACATTATTTCATAGTAGCCTTTCTCAAAAATACCTCACAATATTTCAAGCTAAATTTAATATATAAAACCACTGTGAAATAGATTCAGACATTGGTCTTTGCTTGGAATGTGAAATTAAAAAAAGTTGTCTACACAGAACCTACAAAGCTCTTCAATTTCTCCTTATCTGAAGTCAAAAACATTGGGAAAGAACAGACCAAGATCTTGTGACATTTTGGAACCTGGTGGGCTGGAAAAAGCTGTATGACTTTTCCATCTTTTACATAAGACTTATACCCCAATGTAAAGATGGCCGTAATTTTGAAGATCTCTCTCTTCGCTGTTGGCCAATTTTTGGTAAACTGTCAGCCGACAGTTCACAGACAAGTAACCAAGAGCCCACCGACACTTCAATTTGACTGTACAATACGCTAACGAAGTATCAAAATCTGAAGAGCAAAATAAGCTTATCAGTCTGGTTGAACAGTCCAGGAAGTTAACTATCCACTGTTCCCTCTGAAAACTGTAATTATTTTATCAGCAATCAGTGGAGTTACCAACAGCTCGCCAACGGTTAGTCGTCTGTCTCTTGACAGACGACTGATAGTTGGCCGCCAGTGTTTGGGGGAGCTCTTCTTCAAAATTGACAAGATCGCAATCGAAACTGGGTTATCAAAAATCTTGCCCTTCCAGTCCTGAAGGTGGTTAACCCTTTGACGTCCAAACCAGCCGAAACCGGCCAGACTTAGTATTTTACTCTGTCTAACGCCAGAGTGTTTTACTCGTCAATGGGGAACCCCTGGGAGTCAATGGGTTAAAGGGGACACAGTTTTTGATTGGACCTAGAAGTTGTTCAACCAGACAACTATTGTTTTGCTTTGACTCAGGCTTGTCAGACTCATCATTTAGACGAACTGATCCAGTCCGCAGACATAATGAATTTTGCAACGAGTTCTTTATCACATCTACTGTTTTTACCTTTCTTGAGGGATTGGCAACTTAGAAACCTGGAAGTTGATGAATAATGGACACCAGGCCTTTATGTCAAACCTCACAAACTTGAATAATGGTTGCTAGCAATTATGGTATTGACCCCCACTATGAATGTGCATATTTCCAAAAGGGCCAAGGGTGTTGTTGAAGATGGTGAGCCCATCAAAACTGCAATCAGAGAAGTGAGACTATCCACAAGTTGTTGGTGAAGGACTTGCAGTATCCTTAGCCTTTAATATAATTCATCATTTGACCCAACATACAGAATTACTAGATTACTATTAGTTAAGGCTAATTTTACAATCTGAGATTTGCATATGGTGAATTTCAAGATGGTCGCCTCATGCTATTATTAGACTTATGTAGCAACAGAATGGGAATGCAGTGGCGACATCACAGGTAGCAAAAATACCAATGAGAATTCATAATAGAGAAGAAAAGAGTGGATTCTACTCTATTCTGAATTCTCATTGGTATTTTTTCTTGGTATTTTGTCCGCGTGCACCGTCGCCACTGATGTTCCCGTTCTGTTGCTAAATAAGCCTAATGTCTGTTGGGACTTCTGCATGCGTGTGCCAAAATTTTAAAAATACAACCACAGTGAACCCAGCTGGACCACCTTTTAGCAGTGGCAGTAATATGTGTGGCTGGTGGGATTGTTGGTGCAGGAGGCAGATAACGAGCGGTGAAGCCATGAGGAGATTGAGGAGGGGCACTGTGATTTCACAGCACCCGTCCCCATTCTCCACTCATTATTTGCCTCCCACCAGCAACACAGGCCACAGGTTGAGGTTTTAAGGTGTCATGCTAATACAAATAAATTAGCTGTAAGAAAGAAAAAATAAAATAATACAGAAAGTGCATGACTGGAGTATGATTGGGGGAAACTAAGGGCGCATTCCCATTCCTTTTGTCAGAACTGGCCGGCCAGACCCGTCAGTTTGCAAAGAAAATGCAACAATTTGAAAGAACACTTCCATGATAATCCCTCGCATTGTTCTGGAGGAGTATATATCATCCTCGAAGTGTGTTAATTTGAATATGTTGTAGAGTTAGTCCTTCCAAATGCCCAGTCTGGCCGGTCTGTTCTGTCAAATGGAAAGCGCCCTAAATTCCCATACAAGGGAATATTCTCCAGTAATAGTTAATGTTTCAGCTGATCAAGAGGATCATGGCCAGTGCTGCTTATTTCTTGCTTAATTTCCTCTGGCTCCCCTCCTGCCTGGGATTGGCATATAATTTTTTCTTTGATGAAGAGAGCACCATCATACATTTTTACAAATTTGTACACATGACTGGTTAATTCTGTTCTATTGAGATTAATATAAACTACAGCTGTACATGTAAGAATTATAAAGACTGGTAAAAAGAAACTTGTTTACCGATCAGGATGACGATTCTTAGTAAAATTTAAAAATTAATAAATAATTTTGAAAATCTCTAGCGATTAATTTCAATGCACATTTCCACAGAAATATGAACTTGCTCTTTGCAAAACCACTAATCAGAGATCCAAAACCCAAGCATTATTTTTTTACCCACTGTCGAGTATTTCAGTACAACTCAAAGAGGACAGTACTTTATACCCCTTGACTTTGCTATTTCAATACCTTACCAAAGTTACCCAAATCTGGGTGAAAGTGCAACAAACAATGAATATCCTTGTGTTAAATAAATTTTTCCAATGCAAATTGCACCACAACCCCTATAAAAGGTAGGGAAGTGTGTTTTGTTGTCTCAGCTCTTCAATGGTAGAGTTGTCAAAAAGTAGCCTTCTTTGGAGACATTCTTTTTGCTGTTTGAGCAATCTCAGCGCAAAGAATGCATGACAAGGCAAAGGAATGTCAGCAAATGAGGCTAGTGAAAGAAGAGTGAGCCCTAATCCGGGTAAAATACCATTAAAACTTTTAGACAGCAGTAACCTGTTATTCAGCACAACCTCACTTTGCCCAACTAAGATCTTCGAGGAGGAGATAGGTGAAGCCCTTTGCAACTCTGCTTAATTTATTTCTTAGGGGCCAGCTATGCAAGCTAATTAAATTTATTTATCAAAATATAATGGCCAAAACCCTCCATTTAACCTCTGCAGAGGTCATAATCAGGGACGCAGAGATTAAAACAAACAGAAAAAAAAAACATGACAGGGGCATTAGGGCTCAGGGCTGTTTCCCCCTCTCCTCCCCTCACCATGCAAAGTATGAGGGCCTCCTCTGTTTTAGTCCCATGGACATGTAAGCTTTTGCAGTTTTTAATCCTAGCTGTTAAAGTGAAAACATCATGGTGATAAATGTCCTCTAAAGGTCGCTATTGCCTGATTTCCGGGTGTTACTTTCATAAGCCTTAGCTTCATTGTGTCAACAGCTTTCTCTCCAATTCCATCAGCAGTGATTTCTACATTGTAATTGTTTGCCTGTAAAGATAATAATAACGTAACCAGCAATAAAATTCACATTATTACTGAATGTTATGTAACTACGCGTGCCCAAACACTACTAATCGGGAGGAGAACCAACCAAATGTAGGCATTGATGAGATGGGGAAGAAGAATAACCCAGAGAGAGGCAATAAGCCTTGGGCCACAATGGAGGAAGGAGTGAGTACTACAGCCAATGTGTAAATGCTGATCCCTCAAAAGATGCATTTTATGTAAACAATGATTTACACCCATCAGAGAAAGACTTTATCGATGGGGATTGCCATTAGCAAGATAGACTTGAAAGAAAGAAGGTTTAAATTCTCATTATTTTCCTGAATAATTATACAGTGGATATTTAAAAATATCTTTCATCTTACTAGCTGTAGTGTTGCTAAGAATAGCCTGCAGATTTCAAATGTTTCCTGCAAGATAAATTATATTGAAAACAGTTCAGATGCCTGCAATTTGACTTCATTTGGGATGAACAAGTTGACTCTTAAAATTTTAACCAAAGGAATATGCAAACAGTACTTTTCCATGTGCCAGTTCTCTGAAAGCTTGATTGGACTTTTCTGAAAAAGCAAAGACATATTTTTTTATCACTTTTTATTACATGATTTCAGTAAATCTAGCAGAAGGAAGCTAGCAGTATTAATTTTGATAATAATTGATATTGATGTTATTGGGCTCCCTCTCTCTCTCTCACTCCATACATGCAGTGCATAAGACTAATTTTGCCCCTAAACTTCATCTGTTACAGAATTTAGGCTTTGTACTGTTAAACACAAATCACGCCTTTTCTTTCCTTTTTTAAATCAATAACTGTATATCCATTCTTCTAATTGGAAAATTCTCTATGGCTAAATCGAAAAACTCAAGGTAAATCCACCATTAATCTTTCTTGACCCCATAGAGTTTCCATCCCAACCCCTGTTTGTGCCTGGGCCTTCACAAAATTAACCACCAAAATATTTACAAAATATATCAACCATTGATTCAATTTCCCTGCTAGTCAATGGGTCCCCATTAACCCTTTCACACCCAAACCGGCCAGACACCAGATGATTTTACTCGTCAATGGGGAACCCATTGAAATGACATGAAAAAAGTGTGTTAATACTACACGGCCTTTTCTCAGCTGGAGGTAGTTTGGCTTGCAAAGAAAAATAATCGCTGATCGACCGCCATCTTTGCTGAACACGCAACATTGGGACATTTCAGATGGTCTTTCATTGTGTGCGTGCAATTCTATTCACCCCATAGAATTCGTTTTTCTGAGTTGAATGTGGCTTATGAAATTGAAGCAACAGATCGTGACAGCATCTGGGCAGTCATGTCCACAGCCCGCTGTCCAAATTTGTTTGTTTGTTTTGTTTTTGTATTTTGGGTTGTTTCTGTATTGGTAAAACAATGACCTGTGATCTGTTTTGTACCTGCCTACAAAATTTTGATCTGGTACGAAAGATTGCAATGTGACCAAAATCAATTTTTGCAAAAAGGATCAAAATGTTGCGCAGTAATGAGTGATTGGAACACTGGGACTTGGGGCTACGAAAAAGTGGGAATCTCTGACAAGTTAAGGTGTATTGCACATTTTCAATTTAATTTCGTTTTGTTTTGTTTCCTTTCGCAAATTAGTAAGCCCATTTCTGGACATTTCTCATTAAAATTATATACCTTTAAATGATGTCATTATTTCTTCACCATATTTATGAATGTCAAAAGGACGATGTGTCTCCTAGGAACAAAACCACAAAGACTTACAGTAATCAGGTTTTAGTCAAGTAATACAGATGTTAATGCATGACATGTGAAAACATTTATAAGTCTACCTCTTCAGATAAAATTGGAAGTATCCTGTCTTCCCAGTTGCGCACTCTCCTGCTTAAATCTGTTTCCTGGGCATACTGTTGTGCTTCGATGAGGTAGCCATCCTGTGCAAAGGATTACAGGTTGTAACTGTGAGAAGTCATCTATATTTTACATGTCTTAATTGGGTGATCTTCAGTACAATGATGTAATTATTGGGTTCTGAGGATAAATTCTCTATCGTATTTGGACATTTTTCAGTCCACCACTGTGCCAAAAAATGACATTAAGTTGACATAGCAAGGTCCAAGTGCTCTTGTTCACTAATGGGTGGGAGGGCGGGGTGGTCAAATTAAGACCAGACTCCAGTTGTTCAAAGGCCAGATAACTTTATCCAGTGGACAAGTTACTATCCAGAGTGTAAACTATACTTCGCATTAAGGGTGGGGGGGAGGGGGGTAGCACTTAACTACCAAACCGTTGCTATGGACTCCTTCAAACAGTCATTTCTTGAGTCCCTTTAACTCTACAGGTATCCTTTTTTGCCGAGTGTGTTCTATTTAACATTTTTGTCTGGTTCGACTCACAACCATATTTGGTAAATCACCTGACCAAAACAGAAAATGCCTAAAAACTCAGCAAGTTAACGACGTTTTTCACAAATTTTTAATGCAACAGTATGAGAACATTCTAACTCAAAATCTGTACATGTAGCATGGATTTGACAAAAAAGTTATTTTTCAAAAAAATGATGACGTCATGAGGCCCTCTTAGATACATTTTCAAAATATCAGTTCCATTTTTACTTCAAATAGAAATTCCATGCTACAGTTTACGAAAAATGATGGGACGGCTCCCATCCTGAGAGTGTTTGCATGTTTTTCAATGAAACGCACAACAGAGGACTGGGACTAGTTGCGAATGTGCCTTCTGATTGAAGTGATGTCAGATTTCCAAAGAACCATCCATGCAAACCTTTTTGTAGGACTCTTCACTAAAAGTCTTTCTTAGCAACCATTGCCTTTCTGTAGTTAAAAGCCAGCCCCCTTAAACACTGACAGAGGTTTTCAAACACGCCTTTACTTTGATGTGTTTAGAGTGTGCATGAGTAAATACTGAAATCTTTCCACAGATTGAAACTGTTGGATAGTGACTTAACCGGACCTTGAACAACTTGGGCCTGATCAATAACTGCATTGAATGTCATTTTTTTGAAAGGGAAAAATTGAAGTACCAAGAGACAAACATCAACCAAAACTTTGAGTCCATGAACCACGAAGGCATGTGCTCTCACCACATCATCAACACCCCTTCTAAATTTGCATCACCAATTCCTGACCAGGCAAAATTATAAACTCACCACATACTGTCGAACCAGTTCTTCGTAGCTTGATACAACAACTCCTTCAGCTAGGTCTTCTAATCCTGAGAGAACGGAGGTAAAAAATTTTTAATAATTGACATCTGAACATAACAAAGTAAAGCCAAGTTATATGTCTTAGTGAATATGATTACTCAGAGATACAGGGTACTATACTAATTCAAGTCCTTCTAATAAAAGTTATAACCTATTAATTGTTACTCGTTCAGATGCTTTTTTGCTGTGCTAAAGGAGACTTGTGTAAGCTGGGAGCCATTAAACTACTAAGGTAAAGTTTAGGAAAGTGTAACTTCTTTTTAGAGTGTGACAATTCACCACCTTTGAATAACTGCCGCGGAGTAAAGACAGAGCATAATCAGGAGTCAAGGTGTGCACGTCTAAATCAGTGTACTAAACCAAATCTGTTTACTAAACCACGTCTGCGTACTAAACCAACCAAGCCTAACGAACACAAGCAGCAGTCAACATCTATCCGAGTTTTGTCCACAACGATCTCTGTTCTGCTCAACACTACATGTACAATCTTGGCCAGAACATTTTCGATTCCCTAGCTCTCAACCTCTGAACAATGTTAGCTAGGTCTTCAAGGTCAAACAATAAAAATTTGATGTTGTGTAAGGATAATGGTCTTAAACATTATTATGTTAGGAAGAAGTGGGAAGAAACTTCTCAAGGCTATAGTTCTACATGTAGGTGGGAATTATACACAACATTAAGTAAACTACCAAAAGAGGGAATGAAATGGATTTTCCCCTAACATTTTGGCCAGGATTAAAGGATTAGGTGATATTATTGTCCTGCTATTGATAGGCCAGCAGGAGTTGTTGAAACATGGGATTTTCAAGTGCCCAAGATTATGGTAGTTAATGTTATCCATGTCTTACCCATCGGTTCAATCGTTGCAGGAACATCTCCCTCTACAAGTGGTAAACCATCTCCACCAACAAAGTCATCATCATCATAATCTGCAGCCACTTGGTCATCATCTAAATTTCGGAAACAACACCAAATTACATGCTGGAAGGAGTTGATTGATTAATCAACAGGCAAAATGGCAGAAATCACACCTCTTCATCATTATAAAAAATACGTTTCCTTTACCAAAGCCTGGCTCTTCATTTGCTACACCATCTTCCTCTTCTGGTTTAACTACAATGGATTTTAATTCTTCTATTTCTTCGTCAACTGCAAGTTGGGACTGAAAAAAAAAGAAAAAAGCTTAATGATTTGTTTTGAAATCAGACCAATCTGTTAAAACATAATTATTCCCTCAGACACTGTCCAAGTTCAAGGTTCTCACTAGGCACATTATAGTGTGTGATTTCTCAAGTTAAAATGTTATAAGCATCAAAAGGGCCATAAAATAAAGTAAAAAAATTGGGACTGGTGCCGCTGTCTGCTTTATAGAGGGTGTCCGCTTAATACAGGTTTGAACGTATAAACACCAAGGAGAAAACGAAGTTCAAGTACAATTATTTTAATTATTATTATATTATACAGCATACATCTCCTGGCAATTAATTTAATCAAGCAGAGAAATGCACCACAAAGTCAAGTGGTTTGTAAAGTATAATAGCCTGATAATTTGATCATCAGTGATAATGCTTGTAGTATTTGAGGAATAGTATAAAAACTACAAAAAACGCTTCAATTAATCTGCAGTAAGAGAACCTATGGATATTTCAGGAATAAAGAACTAGACATCAAAGAAAAGAGTTTAATATTTTACCAGAAGTTGTCTCTGCTTGGCTTGGACTTTTTGCTGTCTTCTGAACTCTATCCAGTATAAGTATTCAAATTCTACCAGGAAAGATGTATAAGGGTCAACACTGATAACCCATGGGAGTATTTACATGACACTGGGCTAGGAGAATACTACAACTTTCATTTGGGTGCAAGGTTAAAAGGAAAGAAACTTTATTTAAGTGTCAAGTCTTCTAGCACTGGAGCGCTAATTGGGGACACTTTTGAGTAAAACTAAAAATCGACCGAAATTGTCACTTACTAGGTTTTTGCATCCAGCCCTTCAATTAATCAAAGCAAGTCAAGTGTTGGCTTTAGAGGAGTACTCGGAGAAAAACCTCACGGTGCAGAGTAGAGAACTAACAAACTCAACCCACATATGGCTACGAGTCTGGGAATCAAACTCGGGCCACCCTGCAAAGGTCATTCCGCTGAATTATCTCTTATTGTATTCATTTGCGTGATATCAGCTGCAATCTATAACTTTTATACCTTAACATACCATTTATTTTGGTCTGGTACAACTACAGAATGACTGGATACTGAATAGTAAAATTTTCTAATACATGTACTAGTATGAGATTTTGCACTGGAAATGGGTAAACAGTTACAGAATAACTGAGAAGCAGGATGAACTAACGGTACAATAATAATTATTATTGTTTCATATATCATTTTGTTTGTTGATTTATTCATCATGAGAACATTTGAACCCACAAATGACCAGCTCCCTACATCAGTGGCTTCATAGCTCAGTTGGTTAGAGTGTCACATCGGCATCGCAAGGTCACAGGTTCAAACCCCATTGAAGTCCTGAAATGTTCAGGACCGTGGAGTTTGACGACTTAAATCCTCTCCGTTCTCAAGATACAAAAGGAATTGTGGCACCTGAGAATGGCCTGTAAAGTTTTGAGACTTTCGAGAAACAGGCCCTGATCACTAATAGACCTTTTTACCGATACGGCGGCCATTTTGATTTCTATTGTTTCGAATAGCTATTATGGGATGCCCAGGGGGCAAATACATATTAATTTGCCCCCTAAGCATCCCATAATGTCTTCTGAAACAATAGAAATAAAAATGACCGCTGTATCTGCAAAAAGGTCTATTGAATTTGCTCTTGGTAGTCCCTGGTTCATTATGTCTTGGCTGCACTTGTAAATAGCCAACTGGTTTTCTTCCGACCAGGTGGGATTATTAACAGTTGTTGTTGTTCTGTTCTGTCATTTCGTTCATTTACTTTCATTGGCCCTGAAAAGCCCCTATGGGAACATGGTCAATCAAATACATGTATGTATAGTGTATTGTATATCACTTAAGCTTTACAAACCTGGAAAAGCTGGTGTTTTAAGTGGGTTCTTCACCATTTTAGATGCATGAGAATAATCTGTGAAACAAACAAGCAGGGATGTCATTAGGGCCAATAAAATTTTTTTACTTCCAGCTAATCTCAACAGATGGATGAAACCTATTGATTAAAATGATGTCAAAGAAAACATGAAGGATTGTAGCGAGTGTGATATGGTTTGACATCCTCACTCATCCTTCCACAGCTGTAACCACTACATTTAATATGTAAAATACAATACCATCCAGCAAAGGAATTAGATTTTTAACCACTGCTTTCGTGCTTCATTGTGCTTTGGGACTTGTTCACCATTTTGTAATGTGTCTAATGCATGAGGCTAAATGTAATCAAGGCAAGGTTAATTTCAAACCAATGTGGCATGCAGCCTTTTTGTGCCAAATGCATGGGTTGCGTCTATTTTGGGGGTGCCCTGGAATTCATTAGGGCTTGCTTGTGTGGCCGTGCAAACTTTGCTAATTTTTGTAGGCCATTTTTGTGAATCATTGCAGATTCATTGAGGTCCTCCTTTCCTACGCTGAGGTTACTTGGTCAATGAGGGAGGTATACATGTAAGTATCTGGTCAGATAAGTGTTTTGCCACTGGCCTGTGTTCCAGTGTGACAGTGCCAGTGTCAGTTTGTGGCTGCTTCTGGGTGGTTCCCACTTGTGGGTTGCCATTCCGCCATGCCTGGATCCCAACAGGCCCATTCCCACTAAATTTTAAGGCACCAGTTCCCAAGCTCATCAAAATTAATGGCCATGATTTTAATAGTAAGTAATATTGATGGCCATTACATGCCCATAAAATCCCCTAGTTAAGCGGTGCCTACTATTGTTATTGCGCATACGTTCTGTGCATCTCGAGATACTCGGATTTCCTATGGGTGGTGTTTATTAAAAAAGGGATATTTTTGCACCGTTCAAAACTATGCGGAGAAAGTAGAACTTAGCAAGTTCTCTTGGTATCCAAAAAGAAAAGTGGGGGTAACCCTGTCACTTGTTTTTCAGACCAGCAGCCTTAAAATATCCTGTTGGCTCATGGCACTTGATTTGCATTGAGAGTCTTGCGTGTTAGGCAAGGCTAGCCTGTGAGACAAGAGTTGGGATTTTGTTGGCTTTAAGGACAGTGCCTACTAATTCAAAGGTATTTTTCTGCGGTTTACTGAATATGCGGAGTGTTATTGAGATCCAAAAAGAAAATTCGGGGTAACCACGCACTTTTCAAAGATAATTAATTAACAATATTTGTAAAAAGCTTTTAAATACAAAGCAATGTATGGTGTTCTTTTCCAAATGAAGCTTAATTATCTCTGAAAAATGCGTGGTTACTAAGAGATCTCTGTTTCTTTAAAGATACGTACATACTAACCCAAAAACATCATTATCTTATCTTGTGATTTATCATCAAAAGCAAACATCAACTTAATGATTAGAATTTTGCTTACATGCTTGAGATATAAATTGGTTAATAGGGATAAGAACTGGTTCTTTCTTTATTTCTTGTCGCTTCCTCTTCTTCTTCTGTTGTGACACTAAGGACGATGGTTTCTTAAAAGGTTTACCTGGAGGAGTGCAGAGCACCAAGGTTAATGGGAAATTGATATAAATTATGTAGCTTGTGTTATTACATTCAAAAAATAACTTGATTTTGATCGGCTAATTAAGAGCAGGGCTCAAAATTAATGCTTGCAAACTCGCATAATGCAGGTGATTTTGATAATCCGTGAGTGAGAAAAATATCCGCCAGCAAGTTCAGAGCCGTTTGCCAACAAGTGTCTTACTTTTTATCCTGCCGATGTTTTTGAAATAAAAATGAAACGAGTTTTCCCGTTAACTACCTCCATAGGTCTCCATAACGTCGCAAGCCCCCACGTTTTTTTGCTGTTTCTCATAAAATACGTAATGCGGGCGAAAAAACTGCGACTCAGTAGAGCGATTTGAGGGACTGGTGAGAGGAATGTAGCACAGTAATAACATGGCGGCTTGTGTGCGACAGAATGTGACTGGTGTTTCTGTTGCTGAAATTTTCAACAAATGGGCAGATGGACTTCTTCATTACATTCCAGGTTGGGTACATTTTCTCTCCAAAATGTCCGCTTTCGAAAGCGAAAAATAATGCTTGAGACATACACAGGACCGCGCAGTCATTGCTTTCGAGTCTCCATAAAGAAGTTCAAAACGTGCATTTTCAGGAGAAAATTTTTGGCGACCACAATTTGCCATCTGGCAACTGAAAATTTTTATCCAGTCGCCAGTTGTCGCCCATATAAAAAAGTTAATTTTGGACCCTGAACCATCTTGAATTTTTTCATGTGTATTATAAATAAGTGATCATTTCATATGATCTTTCTTGTGCAATCTGGAATAAATAAGACTACAAATTGCAATTTTGCTTGTCTTTGAAAAAATGTACTTGAGTGCTTATTTATTCCAAATTGCACTCCAAATCATGCAATTACCTACACAAATAATCCCAAACACTAGACTTAAATTCAATTAGCACCTTTTATGGCCATCAATCATGTTGGTGAAAACACTTGATGTTCCCTGCTAGCAGAGGTCTCTTTTCTTTTTGTGTTCGCTGGGCTGGCGAGTATGAGGAAAGAGACCTCTCCCATGGGTCGAAACTCACTTTAATCCAACCACCGTCCACAACCTTGGACAGCACTCTTCAAACCGCATGCCCCATATGTTTGCTGACCGTGTCCCACACATTCTTTACATTAATTTCGCTGTGTTTAAGTTAGCAAACACAACATGAAATATCACGTGAGGATTCGGTCTCTAAGTAACCGCCGCATGTGCATGAGTCTCGACCCATGACAGAGGTTTTTTTTTCCTGTACTCGTCAGCCAAGCGAACACAAAAAGAAAGAGACCTCTCCTAGCAGAGAACACTTGATGGACAAATACCACAAAATAAACTCCACATGACTTGTCGATCCTAAAACACTATAAGGCTGACTGATCTGCTCTACTATTAAACCACCTGTAGATTTTGTTCAGTCTAATGACAGGGGCTAAATGAAGTCCTAGAAATTAGTGCCAAAAATCCTAATATTGATTGAAATGTATGACACAGAGTTTGCACAGAAAAATTATTGATTAAAGCTGATTACTTGTTACTTTTTTAGATTAAACTAATAAAAATTGGATGTCAGCTTCTGGTGGTGAATTCATGAAGGAAAAAGGAAAGGAACTTTCTATAAGTGTCTTGTCTGCTAGTGCTGGAGCACTAATTGGGGATACTGTAAACTGAAATCAACAAATTAATGCAAATCAAATCAAACATTTGCTTTTTGAGGAGAGAGGAAAACCAAAGTAAAATGTACCCAGGAAAAAACCTCTTGGCGCAGAGTAATAGAACCAACAAACTCAACCCACAAATCATGCAGAGTCTGGGAATCAAACCCAGGCCACATTGGCGCAATCACATCCTTCAACTTGATGCCTTTCCTTTTTTAGGTTGTTGATAGACAAAAGTAGTACGTGTATGCTTAACTTCACAAGAACAACAGCAGCAAATTAACCTTTCTTTGAAGGTTTGTCTTTCCAAACACCTGGGTCATATGGATCCAACAATTTCCAGGGATCTTTTACCTGTGAAAGACAATTAAAACTAGTGGAAATAAAACACAAACACAAAGGGAATCCACAACTGTAAGTCTTTATTCTAATGTGTTCCAAGACCACTAGTGTTTATAATGAAAACAAAGGTTCTGAGAGGGTAAAAGGCTGCAGTTTGCTTTCCTTAGAGAAGTACAATGTAGGTTAGAAACTTAACCAGATGTCAAAGAAAGGGCAGCACTTTCTTTTTACTTTATATTAAGAACTATAGAGGTTACTGATCTAGCTGGATGACCAAACCCATGATCCTCTGCACAGAACACTAGTGCCTCATCTACCACAGTTTTTCGTTTATAAGGTACAGCATTTTTTCTCAAAGAAATTGCTTGTTGGCCCTAAAAGTGATCTAAACTCAAGGTGCGTCCTATAAACCTTGTGCATGGATGGTTCTTTGATCCTTTGCCGCCATCTTATATGTTAAATTCGTCCCAGTCTTCCCCTTACTGCGATTTCTAAATGGTGGCCTCACACCAATGTTTGTAATGATGACCTCTAACTCTTAACATTGTACAACTAAAAGTACTACTAACAACAGGATTTAAAGGGTGTTCTCTAAATTCTAGTTGAATTTCCTTCTGCCATTGTTCTTGATTTACACTACAATCTTCAGTTGAGATAGCATATAACTTATAGCGACGAGTTGAACCAATACATGTAATTCCTCTATTTGAGATTTTCACTTGGGTGACATAAATGCCATCAAGTTTGAAAGTTTAACCCATTGACTCCTGGAGGTTTCCCATTGACAAATAAAATCGTCTGGCGTTAGACAGAGTAAAATACTAAGTCTGGCTGGTTTAGGCCGGTTTTGGGTGTTTAAAGGCTTAATGGGGACAGTGAGTGAGTGATTAATAAGGCGCGTCTTGTATCCGAAAAAATATGGTAACTAGGTCATCCAGACAGTGGAATGTTGTATTATTCTTGTCTCACTAAAAGGTTCATAACTTTAAAGCAAAATTGGGGCTCAACTCATTATTTAGTGTCTTATGTCGGATGATGTAGAACCAACATATTATTTTGCTTAATGTGGTGCTCAATGAATATGGTTAACCAACAGCACTGCCAGTTAAATGTTTGGTTGGCAAACAATGTTACAATGATAAGGCATGGATTATGGTGTTAGAGTCCCATAAAATGAATGTGACATTATAGTTGCAAAAATACTATTCTCTACAATGTAACTAAGCTTGAAAGATCTTTATACCCATGTGCATCCAGTGTGTTTGAAAGTGCCCCAGAATGAAAGAACATGTAACTGCCCACAATATACAAATTGATGGTATAGTTCACAAATGACAGGTAACCTTTAATGCTCACCGGTAAGTTGTTTACTGTAGCAAACTGCGGCATACCCCTAGCTCTTAATGCTCTCCTTTCTTCTTGTCTCTCCTACAAAGCAATGGTAAAATAAAAATTGCATTCAACAAAGCTACGTATTTGAAGAGAATATCTAATCACAAGAACATTTTAGGAATGCCATTTTTTTGCATGATAAATACATGTAAAATAAATTATAGCTCAAGACAAGTAGCAAACCTCTACACTGCAAAATTTAATTAATATTACTGCTTTCTGTTTACAGATTTGTAAATATATAAATATTATCGTTTCATCATTTTTTAATAATAGCATTTTTCTTGCAAGAAAATAAATTTTATAAACACTTCTACTGTTTACAGTTTTGGGAGTTTCACAGTTAAACTCTTCATTTGCACCTGTTCATTCTCAATATCATTTTCTCCAGGCCTATTTTCACCAGTACAATCATTGTCATCCATTAATTCTGGTTCTTCAAAGTCATCATCAACAGCTAAAAACCAATGAAGAAAAACTACATGTAAAACGTCTTGTTTGAAATGACCAATAATGTCTTTAACCCTTTCACTCTTGTAAGGGCCACTTGTCAATGGGGAACCCCTCGGGAGTGAAAGGATTAAACACTATGAATAAGGCAAAAGAAACATGAGTAACAACAATCAAAGAGTTTTAATCAGGCTTCCAGATAAAGTTTGTAAGGCAGGATGTCAACAAGGAATTCCAGCAGGTCAAATTTCATTTCCACAGCTGCCACCAAACCATTAAAATTTTCCATTAATTAGTCAGGCCATGAAGCTGACAGGTCTTGTAGGGTTTTTTACCAAAGACCACCCCACTCCACACCCTCTCTCCGACACTGTATACAGAAAGATTAATGTTCCTTCATCCTGGCCACGTGCGTCAACCCTACATATTGATTGATTTTCTCCTTAAGTGTAATGATGTTTGTATACTGAATACGTAATTATTATTTTTAACTATAAAGTCTAGGACTTGGACGCTACGGAGTTTTATACTTGTTATTAGTTTATATTTTTTAGATTCAACTTTTAGTCACTAATAACTTTGTTGTCTCTTTACCCGTACAGCCGCTTGAGAACACTTGCTGTCTCTTGGGACTTGGACGCTATGGGGTTTTATACTTGTTATTAGTTATTATTAAATTCTCAACCTCGGATAATGCAATTCTCGTGCTCTGATTGGTTCACTCAATCTCGGTTATCAGCTCATATACCTTCGTTTGACCTTATATGGTAAATGATTGCGCTTAGCGTTGCTAAACTAAAAAGGTTTACACAAGAAAGCGAAATTTCTTTCGGTATAAAGCAAAAGAAAAACGTTTTTGTGGAAAGTTTAGATCACTTTCGAAGCTTAGAGATACGCGAAAAGGTAAGAAATGTTTTTGTGATGAGCCTGCGTCTGTCTGACCACGAGGTATTACACAACATCGCATCTTCATCAACTTTTTTCCATATTGGGTTAGGATTTTCTCGCTTTTTTCGCTCGTATTTCGTACTTCTAAACTTTTGGAGTTTAAGGAATTTAATAAAACAATTATTCCATTCGCGCTTGTTGGATATGAGAGTGGTTATAG
>NC_090877.1:39998556-40033556 GCF_036669935.1 Montipora foliosa | reverse complement strand
ACACAGATATCTCATGCACTGAGTCATTATAAGCCGTAAAGTTTATTGGCCTTTATAGCCTTATGTATAGTACACTAGTACTGCTCAGATCTTGTAAGGCTTTTCCTTTCACACAAAATTAATAAATGCACTAGCTATTATGTTAATTAAATTAAAAGAGAGATGGGAGAGACAAAGGGATATCTGCAAAACAAATCATTTCTGATTACCTCTTTGTGAGAATCACTTTCATCCTCTTTCAAGTCAATATTTTTTGCTTCTTTTATGTCATCTAAAAGGAGAAACTAAAATGCACAGAAAAATGAATTTATTATCTCCACAAAATACATGTAAGGCTCAAATTTAAAAAAAAAAAAAAATTGGCAACTGCTAATCAGAGACAAGAGAAAGTAAATCAGATCAATTACCTCGTATTAAATCAAGTTTTGGTTTTAAAGGAGAAGAAAGGACAGAAACTGCTGGCAACAGATTACAAACCAACAAACTAGCAGCATTTGATAGTGCATTCTCACAGTTACAGACTGTAATTTAAATCTGGTACTTAGAGTCGACATACATGTAGCAATAAAACATTAAAGCATGTTTACAAAGGTTTTTTTTAGAGCGGTTTTCAAATGAGTGTCGTTAAAAACCAAAACCAAAATAATTACTTTGGCCAATCAAAAAGGACAGAGACAATCCAGTAAACCAATCAAAACTCAAAGTAATTACTTGTAGCGGACACAAAGCGCTGGAAAATGTGCACGCACAAGCCACGATTGGTTTGGTTTCTCTTCTGATTGGTTGAAAAGGTGGCGCGAGAACTTTGAACCAATCACTGAGTAAAGTAATGAAAACCAAAGTTTTTCGTTAAATACTTTCGACACACAATTGAAAATCGTTCAATAATAGTGAGGCTTAGTATTCACGTACGTCCACACTATCATCTCTGAATGATGCATCTTTGTCTTTTCCCTGATCATCAACAGATGAGGCTTGCTGAAGTCTTCTGATGAAAGAACCATAAAACAATTATAATGATTTTAATTTGTTGGAGCATCTCAGTTAGTTAATACACAACATCTTAAAGGATAACTGTATCAAAAAACCTTCTCAATCAATTCACCAAAAGCAGCATCATTCGTGCTTGAAACACAAAATCATTGTCAAATAACAACTTACTTTTTACTTGCAATGAGATCCAAAGTCTGATATACTAATGTATATAAATACTCCACCTAAAACAGTGAATGTGTTCAGTGAATGTACACAAAAAACTTGTATTCTAAGACCCAGTCTAAATATATCTAGATATTTTCAAAAACAGATACTTTTTCCTCCTTTTTTTCTTTAGAACAAGTTACCAAGTCAAAGTGTATGTAGAGAAACTTCTTCATAGCTTCCTCAATATCTAATTCATTATCAATAAGCTTTAGCTCCTCAGCCTTTTTATTACAAACAGCATTTTTTTGAACAAAAATGTATTCAAAATATATATTTTTTTAATACTGCATGTACAACCAATATTAATTAACAGGTACATTCAAGGAGTGTTTCAGGAGTTCATGCCAAATTGAATTTTCAAGGAGTTGATTCCAGGGACGTAGAAGAAATTTTCAAGAATCCAGGAATTTTCCAGGAATTCCAGGAGTGGTGTGAACCCCTCAGTCAGACTACGTTGCAAGAGTTCACAGTTTTGATCCCCCCCCCCCCCCCCAATCCCCCTCTCCACCAAATTAATCATCAGGGTTCTCAAATAACTTAACTAGGAAGAAAGTTATACCTTTGAGATTAGATGGGATTCCTATACCTTGGATATTTTGTTTGAACCCCTTGAAAAACCTTTCCAATCCTTTTTATACTTTGAAAAAAGATTCCTACCAGTTTTATTCTGATGGGACCCATCCATGGGGGTGGAGCATCTTGCTTGGGTGATGTAGCAGCTCTCGTAACATGTAATGTGATTGGCTCACTACCATAGCCAAAAACAAAAGACTAACCAATTGAAACAATGACTTAGACTTAAAAACAGTAGAGGCTGTTTACAATACCAAACAATAACAGGTTATGATAGCTGCTACACTACTGTCCTGTTTTGATGGAAGGTGCGTATCCAGATGGCAACCTTCAACATAAGTTTACCTCTCACTGGTGTAAAATTGACATTCAACTGCAGCTTTAATTAATACCTTTTTGCTGTAGATGCAAGCTGATCCTTGAATAAGAAGAGCTGCTTCAGCAAAATTCATACTGGTTTTGCCTCCATCGAACGATATCTTAATTCTTTCAATCTAAAAAAAGAATATGATCAAATTAATGCACTAGTCATTTGTTTCCCCCACCCCCCGACCCCCGGGGATAGTGGAGACATATGGGGAAATTACTAGGGCAATTACACGAGATTACGGCACAATTACACCTCTAGGGGGTAGGAATTACAAGATTTTCGTTCCTCTGCCCTACCCCTCAGGCATGAGTGGTTCCATCTCCAGTGTGTGGGACTTTAGAGGACACCCCCAGAGGAAGTCTGGTTTTGCCCAGAGTGCAAACTACAGCAGTAAAAAATAAAAGAACAGCAATCATGTCTTAACTTTTTCTTTATTGGTCACTTATTCCTGTCTTGTTTCTATCCAGTTCATTTTTTTTTTTTTGTTTCGTTCCTTATATAGTTCATGTGGCACACACAATTGGCAAGAACTGTATATTGTGGTTATCTCCCTAACATTTCCTTGATGACTCAGAATCTTTTAGGAACAGAGGGGTGGGGGAATTACGTGTGTTTGTCTGCTCTAGTCCCCAGTGGAAATACACCTACTTTACAACCATTCAAATGTAATTTCCCTACCCATCCCCGGGGGTCAAGGGGTGGGGGAAACAAATGACTAGTGCATAACCGAACTGCCGGCCTTCCAAATAAAATTAAAATACTATATCGCAACGTAACGCTTCGCAAATCCAGGATGCATAGTGTCACGCCTTTATGAAACAAATGCGCCTTTTCCTTTGCGATCGAATAAGCGATGACTTATAACACTGATTAAGCTTAAATATTAAGCTAAATTTTAGTTGTCTCACGCGTACGCAATGCAATCATATCCTAACCTTACCTCAGCCAGATACTCCTCGAGTTGTGCGGCAACATCAATGTCCCAGTTTTTCGTTAGATCTCGGATTGGCTGCAACAAATGATTATACTTGGAGGCAAGATCGTTCGAATCACTACTGCTTACTTGAGAAGGCATGATTTGGTGAGAAATATCACCCAAAACTCAACCATGACATGTTTTCGAACTGTACAAGATCACGATAAGATTTCCCGCCATTTTAGACAACGAATAGGCATGCGCTCGTTTTCCATCCGCTGACCACTATGGAACAGAACGATGGCCAAGGTCCCGCTGCCTTTTGCAAGCAACCGTGGATAAACCTATCAAGAATGTTGAATCAAATGACGGACCCAAAAATGTTAACCTCTAAAATTTCAACGTGGAATGCTTAGAGGACAAGGGTCTGGATGGAACTATTAGAAAATAGCTCGATTATCGGTAAAATTAGCCGTTATTCGTCTAGTGTAAAGACGGGACGACCCATATAAGAATAATCCATCTGGGACGAACTTGGGCAAATCTTTTTCTCCGTCTGTTAAATTCGTCTGGTATAAAGACAGGTATAAGACGCATAATACTTCTGGACGAACTATCCAGTTTAGTGCGCATAATGCGTCCTGTACCCGTCTTTGATACTAGACGAATTAACACACGCAGAAAAAATGTTTGCCCAATTTCCTCCCAGAAGAATTATGCGTCTTTAGTATAAAAACGGCCATGCCATTTTTTGAAAAAGATTAGCTTCCAAGCAAGCTCTTAACTTCTAGGCTACATCAGAATGATGGGGAGTTTCGATTCACTTCCCCCTCAGTGTTATAGTTTTCCCTGCGAAGACAGTGGCCTGCTTGCTGATTTGCCAAGGTTTAATTTACCATTTCCCGAAAGCGGTACGCTCTCGGACTGAAGAGATTTGAGAGCTGACCCCTGTTTTCTCTTTCCCTCCTTGTGCTTAATAGGGCCGAGATTCTAAACGTCATTGGTGGTCTGAAGCTTCAACCAAAGCGTGTCGTGGCCAGCGCTTCTGGCTTCAATTTATCTCCCCTTCAACAATCGCAAATTAAACATCACTTCAGGAAGTTCAGCCTCGTTCGGCGTCATTTTCATTCTTACCAATGCTGTTCATTATTAAGGACGGTGCCTACTAATAGGCCTTATTCACTATTAACGATAGCCGCCATGTTGGTTTTCAAATTGTCATGCAAATTAGCCATGTGTTATGCTGGGGGCAAACATTGGAAAAAAGGCAAATTGCGGAAAATCGGACAGTCGAAATATTGAAATAACATTGCTAAAAGTCCATTTTAGTATTTAGAATTAAGTACCTTTTATAATAATTTTATATCTTTGGATTTGACAGTTTGACTTTCTACTTCGTTAGCTGCTCATTTTTCACTAGAAAACGTCGAAATAACTTGTGTAATCATTCTATTTTATTACTTAGGTGATAAACATTCAATGAACGTGAAACAAATCATCTGTGTGGCTAAGATGTTCGTTACAACCTCTCGAATTTGTGTTGTTTGCCCCCTCAGAAGTGTGTGGCTAATTTGCATGATAATAGCAAATCCAACATGGCGGCCATCGTGAATAAGATCTATTCAAAGGGTATGTTTGCGTGAGTTACTGAATATGCGAGAAAAGCAGGTCTTAACAAGTGTTATTGAAATCCAAAAAGAAAGTTGGGGGTAACCACGCACTTTTCGAAGATAATTAATTAACAATATTTGTAAAAAGCCTTTAAATACAAAGCTTAATTAAGCTTAATTATCTCTGAAAAATGCTTGGTTACCCCCAATTTTCTTTTAGATACCGAGATCACTTGCTAAGTTCTGCTTTCTCCGCATAGTTTTGAACCGCGCAAAAGTATCCCTGTATTAATAAGTACCAACCATAGGGAATCCGAGTATCTCGAGATGCGCAGAACGTATGCGCAATAACAATAGTAAGCACCGTCCTCAAAAAGAGTGTTGCAAAGCCAAAGGCAAAGGAGAAAAGCATTTATCGACATGAAGCTAGTCACTTCACTTTGACCCTTCTTTCTGGTCAGATTTGCCCTTTCGCTAAATAAGATTGAGTTAGGAACGGACTGTTCAGAGTGAAAAAAAAACGCAAAAAGATTCACTCTCTAAATCCTTGAAAGATCTCCTGCAAATTTCACAAACAGGAAAAAATACGCTAGGCAAGCCGAGCAGCTTTAAATAGTAAAGTGGTTAATAAATAACAAATGAATAAATAAAGAAATAAGTAAATAAATAAATGACAAGTAGTAAAGATAAAATACGCGCAAATGTTTTGGGCGTAGTTTTTTAAGTTCCATACTTAAGCTGAATCAGTTGATTTCCAAAGATAAATAACCTCTGGCTAAGCGCGCTCAAAGGTTCACGCGTTCGCAGCCACGCAGTGCCTTTGCATCATGCTTGGTGCCAAGGCCATCGACCCGAGTGAGGGATAAAAAGGCATATGATCTAACCCTAAAACACGGTTTGCTGTTGCAGTAGTGCGCCAAATGACACATTACTCTATGTTTATTATATAGGTACTGATAAAATACTTTGATTTTCCTTTTTCTAAAAAATCGAATCTTCACCGCGCGTTGTGAAAATATACACGTTATTGAATGGTTTAACATATAATACGCGCGGATATTTTGCGAGTTGCGCAGTATTTCGGGGCGAGGAAAACTTCGAACGACGAGCAAAATGTCCGCACGTATTATATGTTAAACCATTCAATAAGGGATTTATTATTCCACTATTCTTGGATTTCACATGACGTCACGGCCGCCATGTTGGTGTCCCCAAACAATGAAATGGCGGCCATGTTGGTGTCCCGATCCAATCCTCCGGGAATTGAAAGCTATTATTATGCTAACGTCTTCTTTTGTTTTCGTTGAAAAACATGGCTGTTGATCACGTGAGTGAAACCCAAGAATTAGGCCATTTTCTAGTACTATGGCTTCTTACTGCACTGACGGAGAATCGTATCAATTGTATAATAAGGAGCGTGCGAATGTCAACATAGACGAAACCATTCAAACGTCCTTTATTTGATTGGATAAACGAAATGACGGGTGACAAGCGATGACAAGCTAAATTCTCAGGCTTTGCATCGTGTTGAAAACATTTCCTTTCATTGAAAAACTCCCATTCTGTCCGTATTCTTATTTTTGCAGTTTAATCACACAGCGGCCATGTTGAGTCCTGAGGGATTGAAAACTTTTGTTTTTGCGCACCGAAACTCGTTCCCAAACATTTCAACTCGAGGCTGGAGGTACGAAATATATTGTCTATGGCCAATATGGCCGCCGCGCGAATAATTAACAATTATTCCATGAGCGCGCGTTGGATATAAGATGGTAAAAAGCCAATGAGGCGCGCAGCGCCCATAGCGTCTATAGCCAACTCGGCTATAGCCAACCAGTCTCATATCCAACAAGCGCGAATGGAATAATTGTTTTATTAAATTCCCTAAACTCCAAAAGTTTGGGAGTACGAAATACGAGCGAAAAAAGCGAGAAAATCCGAGCGAACTTGAAAAACCTGCATGAAGATGCGATGTTGTGTAATACCTGGTGGTCAGACGGACGCAGGCCCATCACAAAAACATTTCTTACGTTTTCGCGTTTATTTAAACGTCGGAATTGATCCAAACTTTCCAAAGAAACGTTTTTTTTTTTTGCTTTATTCAGAGAGAAATTTAGCTTTCCGGCGAGAATATTTTTAAATTAGCAACGCTTAGCACAATCATTTGCCATATAAGGTCAAATTAAGGTATATGAGCTGATAACCGAGGTTGAGTGAACCAATCAGAGGACGAGAAATGCATTAACCGAGGTTGAGAATTTATTCAAGTTGCTTCAATGACTGCAATGATCCTCTCACTGAGGAATGTGCTTCCTGGGACACATCTTGCGAATGGAAGATTTTGAACCGTATTGTGCCTTCTAAATTTCGTAACATGTCCGGCCGGAGATGCCCAGTCGCCCACAGAGAGAGAAAGGAAATCATCGATCTTGCACAGGACAGAACAGCTTGCAGGAAATTTGCAGTCGCATGTGCCACCGCATCCGTCCATTGCCGGTAGGTGGATGACAGGGAATCAGTTGATGATCTCGTAAAATAACTAGAGATCTCCTTTGAGTAAACTCCACAAGAACTATTCTCTCATCTTCTGTCGTCTATTGATGTTCCAAGACTTTTAGCGCGAGGCTGTGGAGCCAGGACCCAGGAAAAATTCTGACCGCCAAACTCATTTGATCTCCGTCGTGTCACCTGGAATAGGCATCCACCCAGCTGCTTTGAAAAAGGACGCTTCGTTTGGGATACCAGGTCGACCAACATTCAAGCTTTCTTCTGTACCGGAAATATAATTGAAATATAATTTTAACTGAAGAACTGAGAAAATAAAATATTTAAATACCCCTCTATTTCACGTTGAATACTTTAAAACCAATGTACCTTTACTGATGGCATTCTATTTTTCCACATAGTCTTGCATCTTGAAACGACTTCTTGAAGTTTGCTAAGCAAAAGGGAACACCAGGGATTTATTGTGTTTTGCATCTTTATGAAAGCCTCTCGGAATTGAACCACAAAACCAGCCCATGCGTTCCGTTTCTCAGCAGTCGACAGGTCATTTTGCAGTTGACTTTCCGCAATGGTGTGCGCTTTTCTACCAGTAGTTATCTCTGGTGGTTCGTTCTTATTACGAATATTGTTTGAAGATGAAGAACTGCGGAACAAAAAGGCAAATGGAAAATGATCGACATGCAGAGATCCGGGTTACTTTCGGAAAATACCCTTAGGGAATCTTTGATGACGTCATCGTTCACATTTTGCTTCATTAACATACGAGTTAGCCCTACAAACGGAATTGGGCCCACACAAGGACACAGAAAAACTCTGACAACGGTGCGAATTGAACCATGACCTACGGGTTAGATCACCGCTGCTCTACCAACAAGGTCAGACGGGAGCAGGTCGTGGGAATTTACGATGTCATTTTCACTTCAATGAATATGTACAAGTCAAAGATTTCCCTACATGCTTTACGGTCAAACAGTTTCTAGCTCAACCCCAAGATTTACATGCTCTAAAATTCACGCTTGCGTGAAGTTAAAATGAAACAAGATCATTGCATAAACCTCTCTTTACCAGACTTTATTCCTGGTCTTTCTCCACCAAGCTTTGAATACAAGACACGTGACCACTATGGAAAGCAGGACATTGATAAGAGTGGTGGGCGCCAAGTGTCTGTGTATTTTCCTTAGGTCCCGGATGAGCGGATGGAGCACGCCCCATGTCACTTCTGGCGCGAACTTTGGCTGGAAAAAACGATAATTTAAGTCAAGTGACATCGTTGAGAATGATGTTTACTAGCAGAGGTTTATTAATTAAAGGGACTATGTCAGCTGGGGCACATGTACAGTAGGGACCGACAACCAAACGATAATGGGCATTACAATTCCACAAAAACAATCCTTCAAAAGCAAAACCTAAAACACTTATCGCCACAAAAACCTTCTATAAATCGTAAGATTGTTAGTTTGTAAAAAATGTCGCAAACTTTCTGAAGATGATGCATGAACGCGATTCCAGCAGATGAAATAATGAGCCACTCGAACTCCTCGACAGAATTTGAAAAGATTGGGCCGACGATTACAAAAATTTTCAGGCCAACTTGCGCATGCGCGCTGGATGGCATAGTCCCTTAAAGCAATTTGATTTGTACCCTGTAGACTCCATAAGTTTCCAACATTGCTTCCAAGGTCGACAGCGAGCTGTTACTGACAACAAATGGCAAATATTCCTTTGTAAACTCTCGTGTCCACCAGGCTTTATCTGTGCTGTTGATTACGACAGCAAACAAACAATTAAGCTCAGGAAAAATGCAAGCAATTACTAGGAAGAGGTTGGTATGTCCGTAGCTTGATCGATCCATTCGATTTGCTCAGTCGTCGGTCGACCGGTCGGACACTCGCTAGGGGTTTAAAAGTCAACGAGCAGTTGCCTCACACTGACAGTGTTCCCGATACTGAGTGCATTACTCGGAACTGAATAGTTTAATTACTTAGCCGAAGATAGCCGTCAGGTTGTTAACTTTACAAGAATGCTTGTTTTTAGTCTTCGCCTAACCTTGAGTGCAAAAGCACCTGCCATAAACTGGAACTGTTCTGTGTGTAGTGGTACAAAAACAGCTGAGCGCGAATAAACTTTGGGGGAGATTGGTCAAAAGGGCCTTTTCCCATAAGCTGCAAAACGTCTTGCTTCCCTAATAACAATTTGTGCAGAAAACTTAGGAACCAAGGGTTATCATTGTAAGACTGCAAAGACGCGAACCACATCTGCCAATCCAAGCGAGGTTGATGAGGCGCTGAAAAAGTGAGGACAAATAAGAAATAGCTGCAACAAAATTGACAATTCACTCTTTTAGCCAATGGTTACTGTTTAGCCAGGTTTGTGACGCTTCTGTGGTTGTGTAGCGCGGAAAGAGAAGAAAAGAGACTAATGATAAACAACAAGAAATTCCTGAATGGACCTTAACACACAAAAGCACCAACACTGCGGTTAGGCCGATTAGGCAAGTACCTTAGTTACGCATGCGCACAGCCCTATCAACAACGAAGTGGCCCCCGCAGACACATCTGGTTTCAGTAGGAATAGCCAATGCCACCGATATCAAAGAAGGCAGGCCACCGGGGCAAAGAGCGGGAAAACATGAGGCCTGTGTCAATGGCGGGAAAACGATACGACCAGTGACGATGTGCATATTTACAAAACATAATAAAACAATTCCGCTTAAACATGTTCAAACATACTACGGTATAGCTCAGGTGTCATGCTTGTTACAAGCGTTCTGCATTTCTCTCTGTCTCTACTCACCGACAAACGGAGGGGGCTGGTAAGGATTTCCAGGCTTGTACAAAAAGTTGTATTGCTAAAGCAAGGAATAGATTGAAGGAGAATGATTGATGTTCAACAGTACTTTCTCAAATTAACATAAACTGAGTGGAGCAATTTACCTCCCTGGGACCGTCTAGTGAATTGCTACCTATGACGAGAAGCTCCGGTCGACCACCAACTCCAGTCATGCTAGAAAAATAACCAAACAATAGTTCATTTTACAGTTGTGTGCTTAGTTACCTGGCCTACGAATCAAAGTGAGGCTGGAGTTGACCCTGTTTTGATAGAAACCTCACTGCTTTTCTCAAGTAAATTCTTACCAATTAGCATGACAACAACATCATTAACATGAGAAAAGGACGGAGGTCTGTATCATAACAAGGTCAACACCAGCTCACCTTCATTTAAAGACCAGGTAACTAAGCACACAACTGTAAAGAGGTCTATTCGGAGTTGAACAGCAATACAATAAAAAGAAAAAAGAAAAAAGGAACATCACGATACACAAAGAAAGTGTTTGCATACGGACAAACTAGAAATGCCACGCTTACCTTCTGAAGAGTCCATATGCATTGGTAAGTTCCAGATACGAAGTTTTATTATACAGATTTACTATAACTTTGGGTAGGCTCCTTTGAACAACTCGATCCACTGCTGTGAGGGAGTACTATGCATGGAAGAAAAAAACGTATGTCCTTCGTAATTAGCATTCGCGCTACACGGCAGGTTACATGCTATGATATTTTTTTCCCAATTAATTTAAACCGTATTGAATTTTCATGCAGACCGTTTGCCGTTCTCTCCTTTGAGTCTCTCACAAGATGTATCGTGCGCTAAAATATATTTCTTCACTTTCTTATTAATCATTTACTTCTTAGAAACTCGAGTAAAGGAACATCTTTCAAGGAATTCGTCAGCTGTTCATGAACATTGCCAGCTCACGGGTCATTCAGTGGATTCCAGCAAAACAAAAGTTCTTGCCACGGTGAGTAACACATTCAAACGCCGAATAAGGGAGGCAATTGAGATAAGATTACGTAAGCTCTCTTTAAACAAAGGCAAATGGCTTCGATTTAGCCAGCATCAATGACACCATCTTAGCTCCCTCGGAACCATTATATAACCCATTTGCATTGTGGCTGACGAAGCTCGGTGGGTCCGAACGAAATATCCCACGTTTAAGTTTTATTTGCGCTCTGAGTAGAGAAAAAAAAACATTTACTTCTTACTACTGCAAAAGTAATGAAATCCCAGCAAAAACGGTTGTCGACGGAAAAGGACCAAATCACCATATAAAGTCAAAAACTAAATTTTATTACGTCTTACTCACCAAGCTAATAGCAAACATTACCATAGCGACCACAGAGAAAAAAATACACTGAAACAACTGCCACAGCTTTGAACGTCGATTACATTGCTCCACCAGGCACCTGGGATATCAAATCGCAAACTACGTCATTACCATCCGAGAGGTAAACTCCCTAAAGTATGGAGCACACAAATGGCTAGAGGCATGTCAGAGGTAAATAGAAGCTAGTCCAAGAGCGAAATCTCTCACATATAAAGACGTTTAATTCATGTGGGAAATCTCACGATCATCTCGAGTTTACTTAGGATTAATAGACACGAGTGAGACACGAGTGATGTTTAAAAGATCGCAAAATCCAGTTTGAGAACTTTTAAAACATCACAAGAACCTAGTTAATTCCAAACTGAAAGAGAAGATCGTACGATTATTTGTTTCTAATATACTCAACAAAATTTTGGAGTTTCGAGGAAAGATTTATGCTATAAACTTCGTTCAGTTACGACACGTTCACTCAGCCAAGAAAAACGCCTGCCTTCCTGGTACTGTAGTTTGTAAAATTTGTTGCGTTTTATACAAAAGCAAAACTATTGTCAAATACTTGTAAAATGTTCGTGGCTAGTCTAACGCTCGTTTCGTCTCGGCCAAGAGACTCTTCAGAGACCTTTAGCTTCAGAGACTGTTTTGCTTTTGACTTTGCATTAAACACTGCAAAACTTCTGTCGACCACTTTTTCGCGGACTTTCTTTGACTCTCTGTGCCAATCTCGACCCCAGGGTCGTTCATCTTCAAGTTTTTGTTCTCTGGAACAAGGTTAGCTAAACGTTTTTATAGGGACCCTGGGAAGGTATTCACTATTTTGTACCTGATAAATGCGCCGAATATTTCAATGAGTAAAGACACCAAACCCATCCATATTGCGAACTGTGTGGCAAGTTGGACAGCAATCACAAGTTGTTCAGGAGAAAACGCTGTAAAAGATGTAAGGGATCAAGTCACATACTGTACAATTCTGAAGAGCTTATTTTTGAAGGAGGCTTTTACAAAAGGCGGTTTTATTCAAACAATACAATACAATACAATACAATACAATACAATACAATATTCTTTATTTTGAGAGGGTAATACATGATTAACCCAGTAAAGAGTTTTCTAACACATGGCCCTCTGTAATACAGAAAGAGATATATACAAAGACAGACCACAACACCGGGAACTACATGCCCTACTCTTTGCGACAAGTGTGCGGGTTCTTTTACGTCCCACTGGATTATGAACATTGAAGGGTTGTGAGACGGGACCTCCGGCTTATCGTCCTTATCCGAGAAGACTAGAGAGTCTAACCATTTGCAGATGTAATTACAAAGGCAGCACTTTCTCCTCTGTCAGTTATTTAAAGACCCTGAGTGTTGGTCCGGCCGGAGTTGAACTCACGACCTCCCGCGTGACAGCCCGGTGCTCAACCAACTGAGCCACCGGTGCGCGGTGCCCTAAAAGCTTACTCCAGGACTGAAAATTAGTGCAGCAAAATCATTCATGCCAATAAATGAGTGATTTTTCAACATGCACACAAATAGACTTCGCATTTAAGTTGAAACTATCCACAACGTAATACTACGCACATATCATTTTCAGGCAAGACAACAAGAAACCTTTTTGGAAAGGAATATATATTTCGTTCCGCGTGTACATAGTTGAAATGACACACCAGTTATAGTTGATTCAGTAGATTACTTTTCGTAGTAGTTCATACGGTGCCTCAAAGTTTCTAGAAAATTCAATATAATACCTACTTTATTTTGTACATCAGTGAGACATTTTAGTCCACGGGGGTTCACATTCGTGGTGGCTTACAATCGGAGGCCTTTCGCACATCGAATTTATAGGGGCTTACTGATGGAGGGGCTTATACGAAGTTTTAGGGTGTTTTTTTCTTAGTAGGTCCTACTCAAGTGTCCTTGATCGTTCCTCTTAAGTCGGCCGGGCCCATTTTACTGTGACGCGTCCGCCCCCTTGAACTGTGACGCGCAAAATAAGGTGCTAAAATATGGTACATGTAGCTGTGAGAAAACACCTCCACGGAATACGCACATCAGATAGGGCTCGAGCCTTGTAATGGGACTGAAATATGGGAATGCTTCCCAGATGTGTATAATCGATCGCTAAAAAATTGAATTAGGTCATAAATAATCTTTTCGTATGAGGTCCTTCCTCACTGACCGACAGACCTACAATAGTTGTAAGGCACCATGTTGGATGGTGTGGGCAAAATTACCTGTTTCGCAGTGAATCGTTTCCTTCTTCGTTGCCTTGATATCAAACCACTTGATAGTGCAAGATATCAGAGTTATCAGCACGACAAGGCAAGATAAAGAAATGCAAGCCAGCTTGATTCGACCAAAGATCTCGCTATGAAGGAATTCTTTAGCTTGTGTACACTTGGAATTCTCACGTCGATTGTTCATCCAATCTAACACATGTTCTATCAGCCGTGATGCTGTTGAAGTCTCTTCTGCTTACAAAAACAAGAAAAAATCAATTGACCCGGTTTAATTATATTGGGCATTTCCTGGTTGTCTAAGTGAAGTATGACAAAGTCGAGGTCCTCAAAGCGCTTGCAATCCGGTTAAAATCAAACTCTCGAACAACGTAGACATAACCGGACTCGTGAATCGAGTCAGTGGGAGCAACGTTTCTGAAAGGCAGACGGCAACCGGCAACCGGAAGTGAGCTGTTTTCCTTTTTCACTTGTCTTCACACAACCACATTTACATTGCCAAGTATTTTTTTCTCCATTAGAGATGATTACTATAAAAATCTGGGAGACACCACTGTCCTAGCGCGCAAAATTTTCTCTTCCGGTTGCCGTCCGCGTCTCAAATACGCGCGTGCTGAAGCTCCCTATAACCCTAAGACACGGGACCTGTGCGTTTTTGGCGACGAAATCCGAGCGTGCGACGTTTTTTCTTTTTATTCAGCTTGCCTTTACACTGCCTTTTTTGTACAGCTGAATATCTTTACTCTGGTAGAAATAACACGTTTATAAATTTGCGCAAAAACCCTTATCAAGACAGGGAAGAGTCAAATTCTGGTCTTAGTATGTCGCTAAAAAACGCTCGTACTAAAACACCCCAATTTCGAAGGACGGCGCAATCGGGGTAGCAAGGAACAGGTCCAGTTGCTTTTATCTGGTAGATAAGTCAAAGTCTGACAGTTTCATTTTGTACAAAGCTTCCGGTGTTTGCTCCGAAATTACCCGTGAATAGCCGAGGCACACTCTAAGCACATCAAAGTCAACGCGGTTACAAAACCCTTGAACAACGTGTGACGTGCAGGGGCCGCTTGCCCGGTTGCACGAAGCCTAGTTAGCACTAACCGTGGAAATGGAAAGGGAAATGGAAATGGAATTTGTTTACCCACGCAATACCTTAAGAGCGCTCAGGAGCTAGTTCAACAAGTGTCCGAGCATTCCGGATCGAACTGGAATTTAGCAGTGTTGGTTTTTGAGGAGAGGGAAAAACCGGAGTACCCGAAGCAAGACCTCTCGGAGCAAGGAGAGAACCAACAACAAACTCAACCCACATATGACGCAGGTACCAGGAATCGAACCCCGGCCATATTGGTGGGAGGCGAGTGCTCTCGCCGCTGCGCTATCCATGCTTCGAACCCGGGCCAGTATTGGGCCAGTATATTTCAAACACTCGATAGTGACTAATCCACTATTTAACAATTATTCGCGGAAGGCGAAGTGATTATCGGTGAATATTCACTGAGACGAAGTCGAGGTGAATATTCACCGATAATCACTTCGCCTTCGGCGAATAATTGTTTTAGTATAAATACACAGGTGATTATTTCAAAAAAGGTAAAACAAGAAACATTTCAACGCGAAAATCATCTTCTTTTATAGTGGCAAAACGACTACTGGCAGCCATTTTGTCCATCGAGGTGATTATCGGCTGATAATCCGAGATAGCGAGCCAATGAGAGCGCGCGATTTTGTATAATCACCTGTGTATTTATACTAATTGAAGTTATCCGCGACCTTTGAACAACTGGGGTCAAAAAAAAAAAAATTCCCACTCTTCCTTGCAACTCCGACAGTGAGGCTGTCAAATGAAGGACGATGTGGTTTTCAAGAGTCGGAGACTAACAATGAAAACAATCCTGAACCAGGAAGCCATTTTCCTTACACTTCAGAGAATTACCAGAAATTTTATTGGAAATATTTGCCGTTAATATTCTGACTAACTTGTTCAACTTTGGGAATACAGACAATTGACCACTTTCATCAATGACGACCACCTTTAAATTCTTTTGCATTTATGTTAATAGACCAATTTCGATATATTAAAATTCAGTCCGAAACAAAAGGCATCATCTCGAGGCTCTGGGGAATAAACTCATACAAATCCTTCTATTTATTCCCCAGAGCCTCGAGATGATGCCTTTTGTTTTGGACTGAATTTTAATATATCGAAATTGGTCTATTAGACCTACTACCCTCATTTTGAAACAAATATTCTTTTGAAATTTCCTCGTCGTTTCAAGGCGAGAAAGGCTTATTAGCATTAAAACAGAAGATCAATTCATTTGGTCGCCATTATGGCCTCGTTCAAGGGTAAATATTCTTTTCAATTTTACGTTTGATAGCGAGGCCATAAGTGCAATTTGCATGGAAACAAAAGAATACTAAAATGGCGGCCATTTTGGAATAAGGTAAATTGATCAAAATCACACGCTCTTACCTGAGTTTTTTCTCTCCGGTGCATAGTAGGCCTTGTCTGGCCTCAAGGTTGACTTTTTGTCATTTGTGCTTTCCTCGGCGGCTACAAAACGTTGACGATAGCGAGATCAGAAAAAAAATGTTGTTATTTTATTTTAGGCTTTTTTTTTTTCCTTTTAACCAACAGATACCTGACTTTGTCCTGCTTGGGAATTGGCAAGGTAAAAGGTCAACCGAACCAAAAAGCCATTCAACAAAAAAGTTTTTCTTGATATCGAATCTCTGACTCTCACAAATCGTTAAAATACAACTGTTCAGCACTTTTTAAGGGTTAAAAAGGAGCTTCATGTATTTTCTTCAATTTGTCAATTTTTCCTACATAGCAGATGCGCATGAGCGAAATTTGCACCGCAGCTACAACCCGTTTTACACACACACACACAATTGGCACGGCACTCCAAAATCGTGGCACGTTACCAATATTTGGAGCGCCAAGCACAACTCTAGATATGTGTTCGGCACTCCTGTAGTTTCTGGCACGGGTGCCTAATATGCCTTCTCTTTGTTCTGGTCACACACAAAAAAACTACCGCCCGAAGAACATAGGTATACGGTACCGAGATTTTGGATTCTCTGCTAGCAGACGTCTCCTTTATTTTGCGTTCGCTGGGCTGACAAGTGCGGGAAAAGAGACCTTGAACGTGGGTCGAAACTCACTGTGTTGAGTATGCGCAGCGGTTACTTAGCGACCGAATCCTCAGGTGATACTTGATGTTGTGTGGGCTCACTTAACAACAGCGGAAGTGCTGTAAAGGAATGCGCGGAACAAAGTGGGCTCAAGTCACAGTCAGCAAACATATCATGGGGTATGCGCTTTGAAGAGTGACGTCCAAGGTTGTGGACGGCGGTTGGATCAAAGTGAGTTTCGACCCACGACTGAGGTCTCTTTTCCAGTACTCGTCAGCCCAGCGAACGCAAAAGGAAAGAGGCCTCTGCTAGCAGGGAAGATTTTGGGGCGCCATGCCAGATTTTTGTGCTAGTGTAAAGCGAGCTTTTAATGCGTACCATAAGAAGAAACAATGACTGCATTCTCCGAGAGCTTTACCTTTGCCTTTTTCCAAAAGTTGGAATTTTTCTTCAGAGATTTCCGAGTTTTGCTTATCTTTTGTAGATCTAGATTCACTGTCAGATGCTGTTTGTAACAGAGAAAGACGAGAAACAAGTTCAGTTGTAGCACAAGGGAAGCAGTTCCCTATTTAAGGGGACGTTTGTGGGGCGGAAATTAAGCAACCGGAAGTGGACGTCTTCTAATGGACTACTGATTGATAAAGGTGTCCAAGCGCTGAAACTGGTAAAGCTAAACCTGGAAAACCCGAAACCTCAGAATTTTATGAAAAGGGTGGTGAAACCTTCATCTAATCAACACGAAGTAAAACTATAAGCACAAATGTATAAGAGCCAGGCTTACAAACAAGCTACTTACATTGCTGTGTTTTCTTGCAGCACGAGCAAATATAACGCCGGCAGAGTAAACACTGAATGCGAGAGAGAATGCACTTGTCATCCAGTAACGAAACACAAAGGACGATTGTTAGCAGATTGAAGAAGTTGTAGTTGCCAGTGAGAAGGATTAACAACTGAAGAAAAACCTGGAATAAAGGCAAAGAACTTAATTTGTGTACTGTACTGTATTTAATTTGACTCTGTAATCCAATTTAAAAATAATAAGACCAAAAACATCTGAGGGCTACCAAAATTGCACGACCGTGTCGTGCCCGTGTCGTGTCCGTGTCGTGTCCGTGTCGTGTCCGTGTCCGTGTCGTGCCGTGTCGTGTCCGTGTCGGAGTTCAATTTGGAAGTCAGAGTCCGTTGTGTTCCTTGGCATTTGATTTCTTACTACAGGCAACAACATGCAGATTTTTTTAAATTGGGCTCAATTTTCAGGAAAAAAAAGGGCAATTGACCGAAAATTAAAGAAAAATCCACCTGCTGGCAATATTGTATTTAGGGGAAGCTATATACTAAAGAATCACAGACGACACGAAATTGAGTTCTGGGTTTGGCAAAAAATCTGATGTCACTCTCTCGACCTCGCTGGCATTTTCCCGCGCCTGGAGCCGGGTACAAGAAGACATTTCCTTCCTCTGATTGGTTAGTTGTGATTGATTTGCAATTTCGAAATTGCTTTATTTTTACCTTTACAATAATCAATGCCCTTCTCATCCAAGAGTCATGCATGTCCTATGTCTATATTTTCCCCAAAACACTTTCTTTGAACTGTGCAAAGGGACTACATTATTTCAGGGGAGCCTTAGCTACGATTATGGCAAAAAAAAATTGGGCAGTTGACCGAAAATTAAAGAAAAATCGACCTGCTGGCAATATTGTATTTAGCGCAAGCCATATACTAAAGAAATCTCATGTCAGTGACTCTTTCGACCTCAGGCCATTTTCCCGCGCTTGGAGCTGGGTACAACAAGACATTTCCTTCCTCTGATTGGTTAGTTTTGATCGTATTTGCCCGTTGAGATTGGTTTGCAATTAGTAATTGCTTTCCTTTTAGTTTTACAATAATAAATCCACTTCTCATCCAACAGACATGCATATCCTTTATAAGCATTTTTCCCAAAATGTTTTCTTTGAACTGAACAAAGGGACTACATTATTTCTCGGGAGCCTGAAGCCGCTGTTACACGTTGAAACTTTTGGCTGAAACTTATGTGCAACGCGGGTGCTGCGAAACAAGTCTCAGCAGGCGTTTCACTTTGTAATATGGTTTCGTGAAATTTTTTTGAATTTCCGTTGCGGGACAAGTTTCACCAAAAGTAAAACCACTTTCTATTCCTGCAACAGTCGCAACGATCGCAGTGGTGATAAAAACAAGAGCTTCACCTTGTAACACCACTTTCTGAAACTGGTCTCGCTCGGTCTTGTCACGCTACGCTGCGTAAGCCAATCAGAAACCGTCCAAGACCATGGAACAAGTATTTGTTTTGCGGGAATCTGGTAACACCATTCAACGTTTCCGAACAAGTCTTGACCTTTTGCGTTACATGGTGCAACGCCTGCTGAAACTTGTTTCGCAGCGCCGTTGCGCATAAGTTTCAGCTAAAAGTTTCAACGTGTAACAGCGGCTTTGGCGACGGTCATGGCAAAGTAAAGCAAAACTTTGTTTAAAAAAAATATGTGTTCGTTTCTATTTTGTTTTTACATCTTGTGCAAGCAACCTTCAACTGCATCCGTAGAAACACCTTTAAATAAATATAGTGAATGAAACATCGGCAGTTGTATGATCACCTTGTCAAAAGATCAATTGTGGAAATTTCATGATGTTTTGAAGAGCGTGCTGCACTTACAGCTCGCTGTTCAAAACTATAAGCTGCTCGTTGTCGTCTTTGAAACGGAAAACCCTCTTGACGTCAAAGAGCCGAATGACATCTTGAGCAAACTGTTAAAAGCTTCCCTTTCCTTACCTCGTTACAGTAGACAAACACACGTAGAATCCTCACAGGGGCAAATGCCAGGAAAGGAACTCCAATCTCTATGACGTAACTAAATAACCAAACCATGACACAACTTAAAACCGCTGTTGCACGTTGAAACTTTTAGCTGGAACTTGTGTGCAACGGCCCTGCGAAACAAGTTTCAGGAGGTACTGCACCGTGTAACATGATCAGTTTCGTGAAACGTTTTTGAACTTCCGTTGCGAGACAAGTTTCACGAAAAGTAGAACCGCTTTCTACTTCTGCAACGGTAGCAGCAATCGCCGTGGTGGTAAAAAACAAGAGTTTCACCGTATAACACCGTCTCGTGATACTGGTCTCGCTCGGTCTTGTTACGCAATTAACGCTGCGTAAGCCAATCAGAAAGCAAAGAACATTTTGAGACCAGTTTCAACGTTCCCGAACGAGTTTCGACCTTATATGTTACACAGTGAAACGCCTGCTGAAACTTGTTTTGCAGCGCCGTTGCACATAAGTTTCAGCTAGTTTCAACATGTAACAGCGGCTTAAGTTTCGCTGTTATAAATCTACAAGTTTGCCAGTGAACTGCGTTTCCTAGGGAAAGCCGAAAACAAAATCAGACTTGAGAAAATCACCAGTGCTCAAGTATATAAATTAGCAATTAGGTGGTTTGGCCACGTGGCAAGAAAGCCCTATAAACCAGCCAGCCCAACGTGCCTACAGCACCAAAATGTGGTTATTGCCGCACCCAGTGAGAAGAGATAATCGAATGGCACCACGCCGCTGAGAGACGATTCTTTCTGCCCTTTTGAAGGAGTGGAGGTTCTGTTTAACCTTTGCTATAAACTGATCGATGGATAAGCAACTAAAGAGTGGCTTATTTTGCGCTAGAGTGATGCATGCGAACGTGGAGGGTTTGAAATTCACAAAGCTAAATCCGAAGGTTGAGCACCGGGCTGTTACGCGGGAGGTCGTGAGTTCAACTCCGGCAGGACCAACACTCAGGGTCTTTCAATAACTGAGGAGAAAGTGCTGCCTTTGTAATTACATCTGCAAATGGTTAGATTCTCTAGTCTTCTCGGATAAGGACGATAAGCCGGAGGTGCCGTTTCACAACCCTTCAATGTTCATAATCCTGTGGGACATAAAAGAACCCGCACACTTGTCGTAAAGAGTCGGCCATGTAGTTCCCGGTGTTGTGGTCTGTCTTCTGTGGTGTATCATGGTTGGGAGGGTAAATGCTCGGAGATATTAGCTACACCAAGCTACTCTAAAAATCCGAGGGTAAATAAAGATACATGATATGATATGATGATATTAACACACCATTAACCCACGATCATTGAAAATAATGTGCTACGATGTACTTACGTCATAACCACGCTAAATCTATGAAACCAAGTAGGCAGTTTCTGGAAATACCACGCTGCAGGCGTTGGAATGCACTGAAATAAACACGATCATACAAATAATACGTGCTTGATAACTTCACATTTTCACGTGGAATGTTGTATCGAGATTGCTCTATCGTAAATAGTTTGAACCCATGAGTCATATCATAATTAAGTAAAGACGTCAATGTCATCTCAAACAGTCCTTCTCAGGACTACACTCACCTGTATGATTGTACTTTACTTAATTATGAGATTGCTTTAGTTTCTACCTATTACACTTGTTATTTGTGGCAATGGGAATTTTTGAATTTTCCCCCTTTTAAGGCTGGTCGCATTGATTTTCCACGAGTTTTAAAGGCCCAGATTCGCCCAAAAGTCATTGCGCTCCGCGATTTCGTGTAACACGAAATTACCCAAATAGCTAACATGCTGTTTTGCCGTGTGATTCGCGTGAGTGAACTGACAGCCAATCAGATCACGCATTTGGACAAGCCGTCACTTGAAACAAAAACAAAGGACTGCAATGACTTTTGGTAGAATGTGGGCCTTGAATTAGTTCCTACGGATATACTGGCTCCTGTTGTAACACATGCGCAATATGCATCTTCCTGGAACTAGACGGGGTTTCTTGAAACCGGTGGGGTTACAGTATTGAGAAGTGGTTCAGCTCGAATGACATAAAAGGTATCTAATTCAATAAGTTCATTGATTGCGAAGGGAGTCGTTTAGTGTATTTTCATCCATTTCTTCCATCACCGGACACTGCACAGCGAAACAAAGGCAGGGTTTAAATTCATGATAACCTTTTTGCATTGAACGAAGGTAGCAAATCTAACGATTGTAAATGGCTCACAAAGAAGAAACGTTCAAGTTGAAATTTTTTAACAACAAACTTTCAAATGGTTAAACATTTCAAAATATTTTCGGTTTTACTACGTGGACTTAAGCCTTTTTACCGACGAGTAAGCTGTTTCCCTTACCTGCGATTCGTAATGCCAGTTTAAAGCACTAAGATCCCACCAAGTTGGATCCATGTGCGTTAACTTCACCACACCCGAAGCAAACATCAGACGAAACAATAGCCACTTAATAAGCCACAGCATTACATTATCATGGTGACGGGCCACGTTTCTGGAAAAAACATAACAGCATATTGTAGCTCCTGCGAAAAAGTCACAACAATGAAAAAAGTGCGCGTTCAAATACTTCTCGACGCCCCCGCGTGACCAGCGAGAAAAGACAAGCGCATGTTTCAAAGAGCGGGTGCGCTCCAATTCGGCTTCTTTCCAGTTCAACGCGCGCCCTTAACAACTCACTCCGTACTTTTGCAAAGAGGCTCACTTGTTTGGGGTATGGAGAGAGTATTTTGGCAGCGAAGCCACAAGCGCGGGAGAAAAATGGAAAGAAGACAAGTGCCGGCTCACTTTTCCTCGCAGGTGTCCTAGCCCACTACCACTAGATTTGGACACGCCTTATTTCTCTGTATGAGGATAACACTGACTGAAATGAAAGAAGCGGGATTGCATGGAGAAGAGGATAGATAATCTTTTCACTATTTGTCTTCTTTCTTTTCCTTTTTCCATGTCAATATACGATTACGAAAATCGATGAAATGGGAGCACATAGAATCGTTGTTAACTTCACAGCAAAGAAAAAGATTTCCTAACAACGACAACACCAAGCTGTTACCGCTCCTTCTGAACTCATGACCCGCGGGTAAAATGTATGAAAACTATCAATGAATGACATGAGAAGCCCATGACCTTGTTCAAGGTCATGCGCTTCTGATGTCATTCATTGATAGTTTTCGTACATTTTACCCGCGGAAGGAATTACATTAAATGGTTTTAACGGTGTTGGTTGGCTTGGCTCTCCACAATTAAACTTGGCCATTTCTTCGTTTTTTCAGAGGACTACAAAGAAATCTACAAAAATACAGAACGGACGTAGAGAGCGAGTAGATGACTTGTCTTTGCTCATTAAACTTATTGGGCCAGTTATTTAAACAAAATCTAACTTAGGCCGCGGCTTAGGACAATCAGTGGACCTGCAAATCTGTTTATAAGCGGTATGTTTTAAGTAGATAAATTGCTGTCTAGTCTGGAATGCAAACCTTCTTGTTACCATCAGCAGCAGACAATATTTAGATCTGATTGTTGGCAATATTGAAAATGGGTTAGAACGCGGTTTTGTTAAACATTGTCTAAACTATGTTTTAATAATCGACCCATTGTTTTTAGGCGTCCTCGGTTTTTTCTCAGTCTTAGGGTGCGTTCGATTGACCGTATTCCGGAATAGGAGTACACGGAATAGAAGTTAAAAATCCTTCGTTTTACGGAGATTCACATTAAAATTGTCAAACACCTGTTATTTTGCTATTTTAAACATATCTTTACTATTCTATTTGCTTCAAAACGCCAGACATACCGTTTTAAATCATTACTCCAAGTATTTTTATTCCGGAATAGGGTCAATCGAACGCGCCCGTAGTATGCCGTTGTTGTTGCGCATGCTCTTTGTGTCTGTCTTGTTTATTTCCACTTTAGTCTTCGGTTTCGTCCTCGGTCGTCGTCGTCGTATTCGTTGCCCTCGTACGTTCTCGTCGTCGTCCGAAGTCGTCGTCGTTTTCACTTTTTGTATGATGGAGCTTACGCAAGGTTGCAATCAATTTGCGATTACTACAAGTCGCTCGGTATGGAAAGCGAGTGTAACGTATTTACGCGATTAAACGCCCCCGCGTTTATTAAATTTTAAGCGTGTCCGATGCGGCGTTTATTTCAAATTCATATTTCTTAAATCAATGAAAACAATAATGGTAGATCATTTGTATTATTTAAAGAAGAAACAGGATTAAAGTTCCAATGTCTCGCTTTTTTGCTGAGATAGAATCGTAATTGAAGGGGGTAGTTTCTAAAGAAACTGTGGTGCTGCGTCGGTGGGGAAGTAGTATACAAAAAGTTGGTTTTATCAACAGAGTTGATAATGTAAATTGGCCGCCGTACAGAGATTCTAAAAGCTAGAATCTCTGTACGGTGGCCAATTTACGTTATCAACTCCGTTGATAAAACCAAATTTTTGTAGAATCGTAATTGTCTGGCTTGTGATCCACGTTCAGAGAATTTAACGTGTACTTTTTTTTTTCTAACCATCCTCGAATAAACGACGCATTCTTCTGATTGGGCGCGGCGTTTATTGGTACTTTTCCTTCCATATACAGCGTTTAATCGACGGCGGCGTTTATTAGAGAGTGGCGTTCAATCGAGTATATACGGTAATAATTCCAGGATTAAAACTGTTACGAATGATAGGTTTATTTGGAGAGAAAGCTTGAAAATTTATTGCCAGGTGCTCACGTCCTTTACACCACCTCAAATTTGGCCATTTCACGTTGTTAGGGACCTCAAGCAAGAACATCGACGACAACGGCTACGAGAACGCCACAAAACAATAGCTTTGATTGGTAAAAACAATACCTCTGCACGCCCTGCACGTGCGTTTTGCATTGTGATACATTTCTTTGCCGTTCTCTTCTTGACAACGACGTGAAATGATCAAATTTGAGGTTTTGCTGATGACGAGAACACCTGACGATGACTTTTCAATTTTCTCTCTAAAAATCCCCACAGTTTTCACCAATTTTATTCTTGGAATGTGGACTCACATCTTCCATGCCGAACGACTTGGAGTAATTGCAAAATTATTACAGTAACGGGAAATAATAGTTTTAGACAACGTTCTCGTAGCAGACGTCGTCGTCTTTGCTTAAGGTCCCTGTTGTCAGGAAGAGAACGGCAACGGAATTCATCAGACGCCTGAAGGTAAAGAGCCGTGCAGGACGTGCAAAGCCATTGTTTTTGTCTTTAGTTTTCCAATCGCCTTCAAATTCATCTTGATCTTCCCTAAGCCCCTTTACTTTTTGCCTTCACCCTATGCCTCAGACCACGCCCTGCGCTTGTTTCTCATTTCACGGTGGACAACTACCAGACTAAACCTCAAAAGGATGAAATGAAAAATACTCGTAACTGCCCTACCTGAACCGTCTAAGCTTAACGAAAGTGTATTTGCCAAATTGCCAAGGAACAAAAGCAATGTTCCAAGGAGCTACAAGAAAGATTCCCAATGAAAAGATTCCCTGATTCCCAAAGCAAAGCATCCCTAAGAAAAACAGCAATGGTAAACCATTAGTGATTGTGGACAGGACGAATCAGAGAAAATTAAGGGGGTGGCTCTCAACTGCAGAAAGACAATGGTTGCTAAAGGAAGCTTTTTAGTCAAGAGACGTACAAAAAGGTTGCATAGATGGAAATGTCACATCACTCAATCAGAAAGCCCATGCACAACAAGTCCCAGTCCTCTATCATGCGTTTCAGTGAAAAAAAGGTAAATGCTCTCAGGAAACAAAAGGAAAAGGCGTTTCTTTCACCATCTTTTGTAAACTGGAGCATGGAATTTCTATTTGCCTATGGACTAAAAATGGAACTGATATTTTGAAAAGTGTATCAAAGGAGGGCCTTATGAAGCCATAATTTTCTTGAGAAATAATTTCTTATAAAACCCATGCTACAGATTTTGTGTTCAAATGTTCTCGCACTGTTTAGTTAAAAATATAGTTAAGTTGCTTAGTTTTTTGGCATTTTCCGTTTTGGTCACATGATTAACCAAATACGGTTGAACCAGATAAAGAAATGTTAAATAGAACACACTTGGCAAAAAAGGATAACTGTGGAGTTAAAGGAATTCGAGAAATGACTATCTGAAGGGGTCCATAGCAACAGTTTGGTAGTTAAGAGCCACTCTCCTTAAACAAAACAGAAAAAAAAAAACGCTATATTGCTCACCATTGGTAACGTATGAATATCTGACCCACCTGTTAAAATTAGAGACGAACAAAACTAAGAACCCAACTTATTTATTAATTATTATAATGTACTGGATGGTGAAAAAGATAATTATCTACAAATTAAATACGTACATACTTAGTTGACTACTCCCCATTAGGGCTTTTTAGCGGCCAATGAGACACAATCAAGAAAATGACGGAACAGAACAACAACAACAACTGTTAAGAATCCCAACTGGCCAGAGGCAACCCAGTTGGCTATTTACAAGTGCAGTTGAGAAGTTGAACCAGGGACTACCAGGATCAAATTCAAAAAGTAGTCAGAATGGGCCTTGAACTTGTGTTTAATGAGATATCCAGATCTCAAGGCAAGCACCCTAACCACTGGACCAAACTGCCTCCACAAAGCCTCATAAAACAAAATTGAAGATTAAAGTGTGAAGATCGTAGCTACATGTCACTTGAAAATTGAAGATTGCAAAACTTACAGACAGCATAGAGTAGTAAAGAAACCACAGCGTCAGATAACCCAAACAGTCTCTACATCTTTGCGACAAAAGAAGAATAAGAGAGACAGCAATGCCTATGACACACAGAAACTCCATTCCAGTGGCAGTGTTCAGTCCAAGATATGGGGTCACCCATAGAAGGGTGGGTGTCTTCTTGAACAGTGTGCTGAAGGATGTGTCTAGAGCTAAGGAAAAAACACAAAAGAAAGCAAAATAATGTAAAAGAAAAGAATAATAACAAGTCAAAGTGACCAAAAATTGAGTTTTCAAGGAGGAAATTCAGATGGACCAGGAAAGAAAAAAGGCCCATTTGTGCTAGTAATATTAAACTGAATGGGTGACCTAACAGTGTTGCATAGATGCATTGATTTATAGGCATTTAATGTTGTGCAAAAAATTTGCTATGCCTTTTTCTATCATAGTCTCCAGGTAACCACAAAGGCATGCAGTTATTTTGCTTAACCTTTCTTTCATTTGTAAGAAAAAATATTACTCACTGTGGCAACTGTTACAAGATTTCATACAGTTCTCTATCATCCATCTGTAGTTTCTCAGGCATTCTCCAGATGCTGCCCACTTAAAACACAAGGGAGACTTATCTCCACATGTTGACACTGAAATATGAAATGGATACTCACTTAAGATCGGAAAATCAGTGGCCAGATAACATAATGTATTAAAAACTGAACTACGAATATCAGATTTCCAGCAGATTTCCATTGGCTCACTGGACACAGGATATCAGTTCATGTACCTGCTGCACCAAATATGGTCAAGGAATGCGTCAGCAACGAAAAACATCTGCCGTCTACTAAAGTTCATCTATAACCAATTTATATGAGATCTCCACTAGACCAAAACTAATTATTCAAGGGCTAGGTGATAGGACAGGAACTTGTATGTGGCAACACGCGATTTGATTTTATAAGCAAGGAAGGAGTCTTCATAAATGGTTTTATTTTCTTATTTTCCTTCTGAATCACGACAAGAAAAAAAGAAACGAAAAGGAAATTTATTTTAAGCGTCAAGTCTTCTAGTGCTGGCGCGCTAGCTGGGGACACGTACTGTACTGAAATCAACAAATTAAGGCAAATCAAACCAAATGCTGGGTTTTGCAGAGAGAGGAAAACCGGGGTACCTGGTGAAAAACCTTTCGGAGCAGAGTAGAGAACCAACAAACTCAACCCTAACCCTAACCCAGGCCACATTGGTGGCAGGCGAGTGCTCTTAGCACTATGCCAGTTCTGCACTCCAGAGCAAAATAATGGTATTTGAATATTGGAAAGTTCTCTGCAACTGCTATGGGCCGATACTTTCGGAACAGCAAGAACAAAAGTCGAGATAAAATTTGACACTGTTACATTATAATGGCGATTACAATATTTGGAAGTCTTGTCGCTTTTGCAGAGTCGAATAATTACCCGGTCCGATTTTTAATATCTGCCAGGTAATAAGATTTAAACCCGATTTGCACACGAATCGAACACACACACATACACACACAAAAAAAACACTGAAGCACTTACAGTCGTGTAATATATAACCAGCGGGGAGAATTCCCTCGTGACCATAGAGACCTGTCACAAAGAAAACCACATGTTGCACCAGTCAGATCTCAAATTACATCTTGAGCCAAATTATCTAGGATACAATCCATATCTAGCTGTCTGCTGCTTCAATTATTACAAAAACATAGTTATTGATAAAAGTAAAAAATGAAAAAATACTCTGTTACCTGGTATTTGCACGTAAAGAGAGGTGAAAGCAAACAAATATATTGATGCCATACACCAAAGAAAACCTTGTCTGACAACCTGTTGACTCGCTACCTGTTTTGAAACAGTCGCCATCAGGCAAGCCGAGCGCCCTTTACCGTCGTCTAAACGGCTAATTATAGTATTGATAACTAATTCGTACTTTTTGCTGATCTTTTTCTTCGCAATGGAAGTAACCCACGAAAAACATCGTAGCTTTCATTTTAAATCAGGCGCCAACATTAACACAGGACTGGGAGACACGTCAGCTGATATTGCGTAAAGCTTACATGAAGATAGGTGTAACTTGTTCTCTCTGTCTCTCAGGGAAAATCCAACATGGCGGGTTATGGCAAGCAAATCCTTGTTAGGAATACATTTTTATGGTTGATGTCTGTTATTTATCTCTTTGCTTTTTCCTCTCTTTACGTCCAAATACCTGGTAAGTGCTTTCAGTTTGCTTTGCTGTTGTGTTATTTTCTCTGGGTCACTAGCGAGGTCAAACTCGTGCAGTTATGAATCGCTAATTTGTACCGCGCTTTTTGAACAATAGGTCTTTATGGTCGGAATGGAGTTCTTCCAGCGAAGCTTGCCCTTTCTGGAGGTGAGATATTCTGTTGCATTTAGTGATCTCTTGTCAAAATTGTTAGTTTTGTAAATCGTATGAGAATGTTTGCAGGCAAACAATGCATTGTTATTTCAATGAGTTTAAGTGTACATGTATTTAAATACGCCAGAACATTCTATTTACAGCTATTATTAACTTGTTGCATTGTGATTTTTTTTTTAAATCAGGCCATTTATATAGTCCTTTGTTCCAGATTATGGAAGTAAATGCAAGTCAAATGTTATGAAAACATGTTAAATGTTAAACTGGTAAAAAAAAACGCATGGCACTCGAAACTGTATACCTCAACTTAAGGGCCATTCCAATTTAAAATCCACCCCCCCCCCCCCCCTTCCTGTTAACGAGATTGTGCGAATTTCCATAAGAATTAGGAGATCAAAGTGCTGACACATTCCCCCCTTCAGAAAAAGTTGATATTTTATTTCTGCGCTCAGAAGAATGGGGATTTTTTCCAATACCCTTCAGAAATATTTTAAAGATGAAAGAGTGCCGACAGTGTCAACAGGGGGGTGTGGATTTTAAATGGAATGGACCTAACCCATTCACCCCTGGAAGTGATACTTAACAGATTTTATTCTGTCTTTTTTCCTCGTCTATGGGGACGGGTGGTTCAGGAGTCTTTAGGTTGGCAAACTCTTCCTCCACACAAAAACTATGTCCCCTTTAAAATTGGTGACCAGTTTAAATACTTAATATATAATCTTCTGCATTAGGAAAATTTGTCATCATCAAAGAAAAAAAAATGTTTTCATATAGGCCCTTTTGCAAATAATAAAATTTCATTTTCTTTCTAGAGAGTTCGTCAATACAGGACAACTTTTGGCAAAAGCCAACACTTTTATGGCTGACACCAAAGCTTATGAGAATGTTTGCAGGCAAACAATGCATTGTTATTTCAATGAGTTTAAGTGTACATGTATTTAAATACGCCAGAACATTCTATTTACAGCTATTATTAACTTGTTGCATTGTGATTTTTTTTTTAAATCAGGCCATTTATATAGTCCTTTGTTCCAGATTATGGAAGTAAATGCAAGTCAAATGTTATGAAAACATGTTAAATGTTAAACTGGTAAAAAAAAACGCATGGCACTCGAAACTGTATACCTCAACTTAAGGGCCATTCCAATTTAAAATCCACCCCCCCCCCCCTTCCTGTTGACGAGATTGTGCGAATTTCCATAAGAATTAGGAGATCAAAGTGCTGACACATTCCCCCCTTCAGAAAAAGTTGATATTTTATTTCTGCGCTCAGAAGAATGGGGATTTTTTCCAATACCCTTCAGAAATATTTTAAAGATGAAAGAGTGCCGACAGTGTCAACAGGGGGGTGTGGATTTTAAATGGAATGGACCTAACCCATTCACCCCTGGAAGTGATACTTAACAGATTTTATTCTGTCTTTTTTCCTCGTCTATGGGGACGGGTGGTTCAGGAGTCTTTAGGTTGGCAAACTCTTCCTCCACACAAAAACTATGTCCCCTTTAAAATTGGTGACCAGTTTAAATACTTAATATATAATCTTCTGCATTAGGAAAATTTGTCATCATCAAAGAAAAAAAAATGTTTTCATATAGGCCCTTTTGCAAATAATCAAATTTCATTTTCTTTCTAGAGAGTTCGTCAATACAGGACAACTTTTGGCAAAAGCCAACACTTTTATGGCTGACACCAAAGCTTGGACTTGACACGGAAACTGGAATGGAGTTCCTGTGTCTGCTTGGAATGCTTTTGTCATTGTTGGCTATGTCATTCAAATCCTGGAGAGATTCTATTACATTTTTCATGCTGTGGTTTCTGTACTATTCTTTATATCAGGTGATTATGCTAAGCACTACTTGAGGATTCGGTAGATGAAAAGTATAATACCTAATGATAAAAGCAATAAAATAAATACCTTATTTAACCATGTGCCACCTAGGAGCTACACAACTTGTTTAAACTGGAACATGAAATCAAATTAAACATTGGTTTTTAATGAGAGGGGAAAACCGGACTTCCTAGAGGAAAACCTTTTGGAGCAGAGTAGAGAACCAATTAAAAAAGTAAAAGTAAAAGTAAAGTAACCATATTTAACGTCAATAACTCGTAACAGTAATTCAACTGACAAGGTCGACAGTGCGCTCATTTTACTCCCCCCTCTCCATCAGTGCTCCGTTTAACAGGTATTTAAAGGGAACCTCCACTAAAACAGGAATATATCTTTAAAATAGTTAACATAATGCTCACAATCAAAATTGTTCGAACGTTTTCCAATGGGAGCGTTTGTATCCGAAATAATTAAACTTTAAAAACGGTTGTTTTGGTTTTCAAATTTCCCGGGCGCCGCCATCTTGAATAATTGTGACGTGTCATGGTTGCCCTATTGTTTTAAAACAAAAGCTCTTTGTGCAAATACAAGAGAGCAACCATAACACGTCACAATTATTCAAGATGGCTGCGCCCAGGAAATTTGAAAACCAAAACAGGCGTTTTTGAAATTCATTTATTTCGGATACAAAGGATTCCATTGGAAAACGTTTGAACAATTTTGATTGTAAACATTATGTTAAATATTTTGAAGTTGTATCCTTGTTTTAGTGGAGGTTTCCTTTAAAGCTTTAAAGCTACTTAGCTACACGGAAAGGAAATAAGTCAAAACAAAGATGGGAAATCCGGGAATCGAACTCAGGACCTCTTGCACCAAGGCCGCGCACTAACTGACTGTGCCATTCTTGCTCCTTAACAATTAACAAGCTTAACTCACTTGTGATGCCGAGGAACCCAGGCCGGAGCACTCACCACTGTGCCATCATCCCTGTTCCCCGGGGAGCATGGATTGGTCTTGACAACTGAGTTTTTGGTAGGATTGATAATTTTGTTGGAACCAACAGGACCATCCAAATTTTGAGAATGACTTTGAATTTCACAAATCCAGTTCAAGGCTGCTGCCTAAGAAAATTGTACAGGAGCCCTTCGGGCTTCCAACATTAAAATTTAGTGGCCCGAGTCATTTTTTCAAGAGACCAGAATTAATTAATTCCAGCTGGGATCATATTTACAAGAGAGTGAGGATGACTCAAGTAAGACGCTCGTTCGGGCCACTTGTTCAGAAATGTGATCACTCGCACTCGCAAATAAGGCACCCCAGGCGACAGGGCGACCGTTAGGCAGCAACCTTGCAGTTTGTTCCAACAGTTTTTGTTGGAATTATTGTGGCTTACATAGCTGGTGGGTTTGTTCATGCTGTAAGTTATTGCCTCCCACCAGCTACTTAGGCTAGCATTATTATCACTGCCATTGATTGCATAAAATTAAGAAATATAGCAAAATAATGTTTAAAACAAAATTAACATAATTACTATTGTCATGATATTTTCAGGTTGGACAGACATTTGTTTACTTTCAATGGTAAGATATCAAGGTCATTGGTGTGGTGAGACTTGTATGGTACCGTATTTACTCATGTATAAGTCGACCTTTTACGACCAAAAAATCATCCCAAAAAATATCACCCTCGACTTATACACGAGTCATACACAAAGACCTGACCAAGCAGTCCACCCTGGACTCCCTCTGCTTTTTTTAATTCACTGTGTTTTCATTACATTCTCGGAAAGAAAAGACTGACGTTTTAGGAAATAGTTTCTATTGGTGTGAATTTTATTTTTTTAACCAGTAATGATGAAAAATCCAATTTTTGACCTTGAAAATGGGGGGTCGACTTATACACGAGTTCGACTTATACACAAGTAAATACAGTAATTGTAACATTATTATTATAATAGTGTCAATTCTTCTAGTGCTGTGCTGTGCTGTGCTCTAATTCAGGGGATACTGTACTGTACTTGTACATAAAAATCAATCAATTTAACTCAAATCAAATCAAACATTGGTTTTTTAAGAGAGAGGGAAACTGAAGTACATGCATGTATGTTGAGAAAAACCTTTCAGAGAAGACTAGAGAACCAACAAACTCAGCTCCCTCGCATGATACTGAGTCTGGGAATCGGATCCAGGCCAACATGTGGGAGGCCAGTTCTCTCATCACTGTGCCATAATACAATACTACTTTGTAATTAATATAAATATCTCTATTTAAAGAGGGCAACATGAAGCCAGTAGTATTATAATAGTTACATAAACTAGTGGCCCTTGTTTAATTTTTAAGCTATAATGGCATATGAATTTAACTATGAAAATTAATAGTTTCATTTTGTCATTTATTTTGCTGGCCCAAGTCGCCAGCGGAGGGTAGGTGCCCGAGAAGCCTGGGGGCTGCAACCGCAGTCACATATCCAAGGCGCTAGGACACCCAACTGGCCTGCCCAACCCGCAACCAAGCCACGACCCCCCGCGCCAGGCCCCCCTCAGGCACCCGTCACACTTGAGCCAGATAGCTCAGTGGAAACAAAAAATGAATAAATAAATAAAGAAAGAAAGTAAAAAAAAAAGAATACAAAAAAAAAGGAGGGGATAGGGAGGGAACGCGGAGAAACACTCAACTCCCAATTCGACTCACAACGCCACGCCAACAGAGCAGCAAACACATGGGACCACAACGCATGGGACCACAACGCATGGCACTAACCAGGAATACCGCTGGACAAAGTCAGCCCCAGGGCTCCCGCAACCTTAAGACTGCTGCAAACACTATAGAACGCCTCAAACGCTAACAAACGCCTGCAAAAACGCTCCCGGTTGTAAACCATGTAACTATAACAAACACTACAGAACGCACCAAAACGCTCAACAAAACGCTAACAGACGGCCAAGACACTAACAACTGCCTGCAAAACACTATTGACCAGACTAGCTCCTAGTCATTAACTATGTTAAATTTCATTTAACTATATTATAATATCACTGAAATCTCCATATTAGGCAGTCATTGCCCTGGTCCAAAAGAGAAATCTGTGTCTTTCTTTTCCCATTCCTACCGGGAATGCATTTTGCTAAGCTAAAGATAAAGGATAAAATTTGATTAGGCTCTGATAACTGATAACAGATGCTCGGCGCCAGCACCATATGCAGCATATTATCCCACTGTAATGAGTTTGAGTCCTGTTCAAGCCAGTTTTTTTTTTTTTTTAAGGCTTCCAAATTCAAAACTGAAGGGAAGCTATTTATCCTTGCAGTTATGAACACGATTTTTGGAATTGCGTAGAGAAGCCTGAAAAATTCAGGACTTCAACAGGGTTTGAACCCGTAACCTCGCAATACGGATGCGACGCTCTAACCAACTGAGCTATGAAGCTCACTGATGTTGGGAGCTGGTCATTTATGGGTTCTAATGTTCCCGTGAGGAATGAATCAACGATGAAATGATATATGAATTGGATCGATCATATATCGAACTGTGGATATGAAGTGAAGCTATGATCCTCGCAGAACTTTATGAACGCAATTTTTTATAACTGTGAGGATCATAGTTTCACTTGATTTCATATCCACAGTTCAATATATGATCCATTCATATATCATTTCATCGTTAAATTCAAAACTGTTCAACTTGTTCCATTGATTGCAGTGATGGTTCCTTGTGAAGAAAATGGTAAGAACTATTCTTCAAAATTAATTTTTCTTCTTATTCAGGGATATTCTTCTCATGGAAACAGGATTCTTAACAATCCTTGTGTCTCCTTTGAAGCTGTTTAAATCAAGTAATGAAAACAGGTGGGTACAGCAACAAACAAAAATCTTCATTTAGAGTTGGTCCAAGTTCAAAGGCCAGCTGATAATGTTATCCAGAGCATAAAATATACTTCACAATAAACATTGGCCAAGATTGCTTTCACACCTTTAACTAGATGTGCTTAGAGTGCATTTTCACAGTTACAAAATTTGCAGAGATTGAAAAAAAAAAAAAAAACGGATAATGACTTATCTACCAGATAAAATTATCTGGCCTTTGAACAGCTGCGGTCAGGTCTCTTAAATGTACCTTTCTCCATTGCTTAGTAGAGTTTGGATGTCTGAGACATCCAGAAGCTTTCCTTATTGGCAGCCAGCTCCTAGGTGGAGACTTCTCCCATGGCTAGGAAATCCTGGCAACCCAGTCATGAGCCCCCTCACAGCACAGGAAGTTATAAAAAAGAGTGGGGAAAAAGGGGCGGGAAGGGGAAACAACTGCAACGAATGCTCCACAATTACATGCTTTTTCACATGAGAGGGCTCAACTGCCTTAGCTGCTGACGAGTGTGGGAAGGTGGAATATTGAAAATCCTGCAATCTGCTTGGTTCCACGAGCAGAACAATATTTTTCATTCTTTAAGCAACAAAGCCAGACAGAATCATTTTGTTTGACCAGTGGCTGCATGCCTACCAATGGCTTCTTTACATTGGGTTATACATTTTTTTGTGCTTTGTGCTTTGAGCTCTTCTAAATGTATTTCCCTTGTATTTTTGTGGT
>NC_090877.1:39978556-39986056 GCF_036669935.1 Montipora foliosa | reverse complement strand
AAACCTGGGAATTTATCGGGACCTCCTCCAGTAGTTGGTAAGGTTCTTTACGAGAATTATGATATGGGTCAAACGTCAACTTTGGTCAGTTTAACGCCGAAAAGCAACAACACCATAAACGTAATGATGAATGTCGTGTCAGTGGATTGGTGTTACGAAATCATGTTGCGAGTCCATTTCTTGTTCGTCTTTTACAACTTGTTGTAAAATCGTAACTTGTATGGTGAACTGGAATATATAATTAGGATTAAGATTAGGCTTCACAGGGCTGGCGCCGTGGTGAGAGCACTCGCCACCCACCAATGTGGCCCGGGTTCGATTCGCAGACTCGGCGTCTTATGTGGGTTGCGTTTGGTAGTTCTCCACTCTGCACCGAGAGGTTTCTCTGCGGGTACTCCGGTTTTCCCTTCTCCTCAAAAACCAACATTTTATTTGACTTGTGTTTATTTGTTGATTTCAGTTTACAGTGTACCCAGTTAGTGCTCTAGTGCCAGAAGACTAGACACTTAAATAAAGTTCCTTTCTTTTCCGTTCCTTACAAACGACTCAAAAAGGAGTCCCTCCTGGTAGCTACTTCGTTGCTACTGAGATTGCAAAATAGGTAAATGATAGTCAAGGGCTCCTCCCAGGAAGACTTAATTTTAGAGGAAAGGTATTTGCTACTACATGTATGACAAAAACAAGGATGCAAAGACTACTTTGTCAATATATTTGGGTGAAGATCTCTCTGCAGGCATATTATCCATATTCTCCGCCCAGAGTCAACCAACCAACCACTACCAAGAATTAATGGAATGCATCTTCTTAAATGGGCCTTTTAGAGTTTAACTCAGTCAAGTCAAAAGTCGGTGATTTGTTTTGTCGTAAGCCGTTGCCACATTATTCTTACTTTTTTTTTTTGTTCATTTCTTTTCCAGCGCCTCATCAACCACGCCTTGATTGGCAAATATGGTTTGCTGCGCTGGGAAGTTATGAATACAATCCTTGGTTTGTACATATGGTCTTTAGGCTGCTTCAAGGAAAACAAGAAGTTCTAGATCTTTTGGCTAAAAATCCTTTTCCCCGCAAACCCCCGATTTACATCAGAGCCCAACTTTACAAGTACCACTACACGGAGTTGCCCAGTAATATTTCCTCGCTTTCGGATGTGCTTCACAACAACAGGTTAGTATGCGGAATCTCGGAGCTCTGGATATCAAAAATGGAGGGAGAAAATTAAACCAGTGGAACGTATTTGCAAAGAACGGAAACATGAACGTTCAAGGGAGAGAAAAAAAGGCTCCAAAATTGCGATATGTGAAAAGTTGAATAGAAATTACTCGTTCATCTCAGATAATGCTTTTTCTAGCTTTCTGATTGGTTCAGTCAATCTCGGTTATCAGCTCATTATACAGGAGGCAGTACAGCCCAGTGGTTTGGCCGCTTGCCTTGAGATCCGGAGATCCCTGGTTCAAGACACGTTCTGACCCCTCGTTGAATTTGTTCCAGGTAGTCCCTGGTTCAATTTCGTGGCTACACTTGTAAATAACCAACTGGTTTGCCTCCGTTCAGTTGGGATTCTTTAAGTTGTTCTGTTCAATGTTTGGAGATATTAGCTACTAGCTACTCTAAAAATCCGAGGGTAAATAATGATATTTACTATACCGTATGACCTAATATGGAAACTGATTGCGGTCGGTTGTAACACTGATTAAATAGAATAATCCAATAAAATTTGGCTTTAATCTCTAAGTGTCCAAGTGTTCAGAATTGAATTAAAATGTAGTAAAACCATTATTCCATTCGCGTTTGTTGGATATGAGACTGGTTATAGCCAACTCGGCTCCACACTCCTCGTTGGCTGTTTACCATCATTCTCATATCCAACAAGCGAGAATGGAATAATTAATTATTACGCATCCAGTATTGTAAAGAAATAGCCTTTGGTCGTTTCCGTTGCACACCCCTATATACCCCTGTACTCATATAATCCCATACATCTGTATACCCCTTTATTCCCTTGCATACCGCTATATATCCTTGAATACCCACGGGAAACCTTTGACTACCTCTATATACTCTTTTATTAAAAACTGGATCATTGGATAATGCAATTTGAGAGTTTTGACTGGCTAAGCCATCATGGGTTATGAACCATTATACCATGATCTACAAACACGGCAAGCATATGCGTGATTTTTTGGAACTTTTTATTTTTATTGTAGTGTAGTTTTCTATATTTTGGGGGCGTTTTTAATAAAACAATTATTCCACTCGCGCTTGTTGGATATGAGATGATTATAGCCAACTCGGCGCTATATCCAACGCCCGCTCATGGAATAATTGTTAAGTACACCCTTTACAGCACAACCCGTGAAATTCAAGTTATTTGCGTTGATCCAAAGACCTACAGAGGTCAGAAACAACTTGCTTGAATCATTGGTTTTTGTTTTTTTCCAGTTCAGAACTGGAAAAAACACGTGGTCTCAGTTTTCAGTATGGTGCTCGAACTCGATTAGGATACACCGATGTATATTTATTTCATTTCTGCGGCTGCGCGGGATATTTTGCAAAGCAGAAAAATTGAAAAGCTATTTACAGCTGACTCAGGGAACTCCGTATACAACCTATGAACATCATATTGGTGCAGGAGTACCTCGAGGATCAGCGTTAGACACTCTTATTTTTACTCTAATATTTATGATTGATTTTTCAAACGCTTCTACTCACTTTTAGGGCAAATGTGTATCATTTTTATGGCACAATTTCGCAGTGGCTATACTCGAATACGATTTGCATCACTAAGCTGGGATAAAAATATTTCAATTCAAGCAAAACGTGCTGAAAACCCCCAACTGACAGGAGAGAACCAGTTGGAAGCTTACAAAGTGTAGTACAGGCTCGACCACTTAGCGTGAAAATTGATATGACATTGGACAAGCCTTTAGTTCACAGACTACATTCGAGTGCAGACGCACTTGCTTTTGATGTTTTATTATTTTTGTCCATTGTCTCCTTAGACTGGTAAAGAATTGGTGGTGGCGCGAAAGGGTGAGAGAGTATTTACCAATCCTCGCTGTGAATGAACCTTCCTTGATCAACTGGTTAAGTCAATATGGATTAGCTAAGGTTCGTTCATACACTTTTGTACAAGATTTTTGCTGAAGTTAAACCTTTTTATTTGTTTGTTGATTCGTTTATTTATTTGTTCTCTTTGTTCCATGTCAATTTTTTTCTCGCTTCCCTTTTTTAATTGGGTGTTGGTCTTACCTCTCCTCTCGTGTAGGACAATCCTTGGCCTGAGCGGCCATCAGGGAGAATTTATCGAGCAATCAAATATCTGCGATCAATTGTTCGAACACTGGACGCAGTCCGATTCATGTGGGCGCTGTTTGCTTGTGGAGTGATGATGAGATTGTTCGAATCCCAAAAGCAATGATGATGAATTAGGAATCAATGAGAAGTATTCTGAAGAAAGGCAACTCCTGGTCCGAAATATAGCAAGAACGAAGACTTGTCAAGGACTTCTTTCAGGAATCTATTCTTGCACCTGGCGTACGGGCCATTTTCGACTGCTGTTAGGGATCTTTAGATCGGGGGACAAGAAGGACTACGAGAACAAGTTTGCGGTCTGAGAATGCGCACTTCGAAAAATGTCGGTCTCCAAACCTTGTGCGCATGCTCAGTACGGAAAACTCGCACTGGTAGTCGTCCTCGTCCTGCGATCCAAAGGTCCCTAATATTCTCTTCAAAGTCAGGCGGGTCGTCCGCGTCAGTCAAAGAAACGAGAAAAACAGCTTGTTGAATTGCGCGAACGACTGGAAAGTTTCATGACAGCAACGCCAACGAAATCTTAATTCAAAGTATTTTATTTGGCGACTCTTATGAAAGAGGTCTATACTTTTCCAAGAAAAGGTATAAGACACCTTACTCTCCCAAGTAAAGATTAAAAATCCGACGGTAAATAAAGATATATGATGATGATGATATGATGATGATATCAAGATTTGGCGATCTTACGACAAACGGCAAGCCACGGTTTGCGGTTAGCGGTTTCACTTTAGCCGTCTGCTCATATTTGGGACTGAAGATTCGCCCGGGTTAAATAGCCGGCTGCCATGTTTCTTCAAAATTACGTTTCTATGACAAAAAATTCGATAGTTAATAAGCAAAATAGTTTTAAAAGTAGTATTTCCTTTCAAATGTGGGATTGTGATGTTTTAGGGTGCAAAAAAACCTTGCGGTAAATCACTTACCTCTAGAACGTGGTCTAGCCGTTCAAACGTAAACCTGACGCCAACGCACTGGTCACGTGACTTCCTGACGTTCGCGGTTCGCGGGAAATGCCGAAAAACCCCGATCTTAAGGTCTCTATTTTACATGAAAAGCCCGACAGACGGTCGATGGGTTGCCTTATTTTCTTAACCATGGTGCTCCGCGGGCGCGCGGAGCTTCGCTAAAAACAAATTCAGAGTGAAAATGTTGGTTTTTGAGACTTTTGGAGAATGACTGGAGGAAACATTTCTTGGAGCAGAGTGGAGGACCAAGGTCATTAATGCAAAGAGCTACAAGATGTTTGGTATAGGCGTCGAGTGCTTTGCCACTTACGGACTGACCAAAGACATGCTTTTGCACAACAAAAGTATTTCACGACATAAATCACTTTAGAAATTAAAATGACCTATTTAGAATATTTAAAACGGGTGAAGTGTTAACAATCATCTACGAAATCGTTTTCATCAAATCCGCAGAGCGGCTCTGTTTGGACTAACCTCTTACTTATGGGCTCCTGTCTCTTATATGTACAATCTTATTCCCTTTTTTCATCAATCCCATAATACAGTTCATTTTGGGGGATGGGGGGTATTTGCACGGAAACAATGGATACTCAGTTCACTAACAGTCCCAAGAGTAAATAGCTTGTAAACACCCCCCAAAACGTATCGCATAATAGACCTATTGCATAAATGGCGGCCAAAAATGTATTCTTTTGTTTATGTGCTAATTGGACTCACTAGCCTCGCTCTCGAACGACATTTCTATTGTATTTTGTCCATGCGAACGAGGCTAGTGAGTCTAATTAGCACAAACAAAAGAATACGTTTTTGGCGGCCATTTATGCAATCGGTCTATGGGATGTTGAAAATAGTAAATTGCCTTATCTCTTGATACGATAATGACGTACGAGAACGTCGAAACATCATCGGTATCATGGGCGCAGCCAGGATTTTTCAAAGGGGGGGGTCACACTGTGTCAAACAGAGGGTACTCGCGTTTTCACAACCTGAATATTGTAGGTTGTTTGATTAAAAAACGGCTTACAAAGGAGGGGGTCACGGGCACCCCACGACCCCCCCCCCCCCCCCCTAGCTACGCCCTTGATCGGTATCAAACATTTTTGAGCTCTTAGTTTCTTAAAATAATTTTTAGTCACATTTTATCGCAGTTTTTTTTTTTTACCATGGAATGAGTGTATAATTACTGTACGGCAAGGCATTTTTGAAAAGAAGACTTCGTTTTCAAGTTCAATGTCTTTTCCAAACGTTAAAACGTCTCAGAGAATCCCTGCGTCGATCAGAGACTCCTCGTTCCCCGTTCCTATCCCTCGATTTTCTTCATTCTCTATTTTAGAAATAACAATGTAGGCTGCACATGCTAAGACTTTGATCGACAGTTAAATTAGAGATCGAAGGCATGATATTTGTGAAGTGACGTTAAGTACATGTATTAGTCACTCCCCTCGTGGATTTTCACAACTAATTTACAATCCTGTTTGGGGGACTGTGGCCAGACTTCTTGTTACACAGTTTACTATTCTTCAGGGAAGTGAAAGATGCCACCCATATGAAGCAACAGACCAGAACGCCGTGCTATGCTCTTTCCGTATAGTGTGTGGGATCTTTAACGTCCCACCGAGTTATGAGTTTAAGAACAAGGGTTGTTAGACGGGGCCTACGGTTTATAGACCTTATCAGAAACTGAAAGACTTGAACGTCTAACCATTTGTGGATGTAATTACAAAGGCAGTCCTTTCTCTTCAGATATTTTAAGACCCTGAGTGTTGCTCCGATACTCAGCCAACTGGTCGGCGGGTCACGGTTACACGTTCCAGTCTTTATTCTTGATTTAAACACGAGCAGAAACTCATAAGGGTTGAAACGTGTAACGCCCGTTCACAGCTTCCGAATATTCAGTGCGAACTTATTGGTTGAATGTTTCAGTACTAAGTACCATATTTGGAAACCCCTCGCTCTTGTTGTTCCAAATATGGTACTTAGCAAATTGAATATTCAGAAGCTTGTTTCCCAGCACACAAGGGGCCGTTACACGTTTCAACCCTTATGGGTTTCTGACACGAGCTATAGAGTGTTTATAAACCACGGTTTTTTAAAACCAATAGTTTCCAACGACGGAGACGCGACATTTCTTTATATACCTTTATTATTATAATTACAATTACTTTTCCAAATGGTCTGGATAGCACAAGTGTTACTAATATTTTAAAAAATACAACCACACTTTTTAAGTATGGCTGTATATTTTTTAAAATATTAATTACAATTACATGACGATGGCCGCCATGTTGGATTTGGTATTATCATGCAAATTAGCTACTCACATCTGAGGGGGCAAACAACACAAGTTCGAGAGGTTGTAACGAACATCTTAGCCACACAGATGATTAGTTTCACGTTCATTGAATGTTTATCACCTAAGTAGTAAAATAGAATGATTACACAAGTTACTTCGATGTTTTTTAGTGAAAAATAAGCAGATAACGAAGTAGAAAGTCAAAATGTCAAAGGCAATCAAAAGATACTTAATTCTGAATTCTAAAATGTACTTTTGGCAATGTTAATTCATATTTCGACGAGCCGATTTTCCGCTAGTTGCCTTTTTTCCAATGTTTGCCCCCCAGCATAACAGATGGCTAATTTGCATGACAATTTGAAAACCAACATGGCGGCTATCGTGAATAAGGCCTATTATCATCAACTAAACTGATCAATTAAGATTGAAAAACAAATTAATGTCATCCTCTACCCGCAAATAGCAGAGAAAATCGAGGCTGGCAAGGGAATGTATAAAAGGAAAGGTACTTTATTCAAGAGTCTAGTCGTTCTAGCGCTGGAGCACTAAATGGGGACACTGTCAACTGAAATTAACAATTAACGCAAATCAAGTCAAATGTTAGACTTTCTCAAGGTCCTTTAAATTTTTTTCCCGCTAAGTGACGGCTGGTTGGGTAAATTTAAAGGAAGTTTCCCATCTGTTTGGCGCCAAAATCACCGGTGGAATTTTCCACCGGTGACGTCGGCAATTCTAAGAATGATTCAAATGGTGAGAAGGTTTAGGAAGGGTTTCGAGAGTGCGACTTTGAGCAAGTCTAGTCAAATGTTGGTTTTTGAGGAGAGGGGAAAACCGGAGTAGCCGGAAAAAAACCTCTCAGAGCAGAGTAGAGAACCAACAAACTCAACCCACAAAAGACGCCGAGTCTGGAAATCGAACCCGGGCGAGCGC
>NC_090877.1:39931056-39968556 GCF_036669935.1 Montipora foliosa | reverse complement strand
CCCGGGTCGGTGTCCAACCCGGGCTTGTGTTAAGAGGCCCTTAAAATGGGATATTTTTACTGGTTTCACGTTAAAAATTCGAATCACCTTCATACTGAATTAAGTCTTGGTTACTTGAAAGACACGAAATTTTATTTTGAAAATAAAGCTCCTTTTATTCACATAAGCAGCATAGCTTCATTTACGCCGTTTTTGATTGCCTTGTTGTGGGAATAGTGCACTCTTTGGGACAGTTCCGTAGTTAGCTTGAAGTCCTCGCCTTGGCCAAAATACACCCACTACGGAACTGTTTTCCAAAACAATTCATCTTCTACCATCAAACTTTTTTTCTTCTTCAAATATGTTCTTTATTAGACTGTTCTTAGCAAATACCTGAAAAAAATCGGGGCTCACCGTGCTCGTTTGAGAGAAAAGGAGCATTTATTTCGCTATCGGGCTTAGTTTGAGGGAAATCTCTAACGTTTTGTACGCGCACGTGCTCATGTGCGCGCGCTGACATTAAAATCGAGCGCAGTAGGGATGCGCAATGCAATATTAAGGAATTACCTTAAGCTACCTATGGTGTTCAACAAGAGGTACGACCCTACCCAAAAAATTGCATAAGCATTGTTTTTATTTTCTGTTGGGACTTACAATGGTCCCAAGAGAAACTGGAAACAATGCTTATGCAAAATTTTGGAGGGACAAACAAAGAGTATTATGGTATTTTTGATACTGGCTAATGGTGCGAGAATAAGTCCACAAGCAAACCAGTCATGTAAGCCCATACCAACGTATATGGGAATCAAAAACACACTTCCAAGCAATCACAATAGAAAATGGTTTGTACCGGCAAGCATAAAGTATATACAGAACATCTTGAATACCGACGATTGGCTTTTAAACGAGACATTGCAAACTAACCTTTTTGTCTCCGTGTTGAGTGTCTCCTCTCTCGGGTGTTTCACCTTGATAATTTCAAAGTTGAACTGCGTGCGTGAACAAATGGCAAGGAGACCCATTCTAGGACAAGTTGCTAAAGGACAAGGACTCAAAATACCAACGTTCCATTCAACATCCTTTACACCGAGTAGATCTCCAGACCTTACGTTGAACAGCTCAAGGCGGCCGCCAGTTGGGTGAACGGATTTCACAAAAATACACTCCTCGTCACCGATGAATTCACAATTGCAAGTGGTGAAATCACCAAAAAAGCGGATCACATTACCCGAAAATGCATCGAGAATGTAGGTGACGGGCTTCACAAAAACAGCAATAAATTGACCCTTGGGGGAAAATGATCCCATCAAACCTGACAAATGGGCACCCTGGAGTGCACGCCACAGTGGTTCGGTTTTACCCAATTGCCTCATTTCAATGAACTCTGCATCCACTCCAGGCGAGGCAAACAGCTGGAGGTCCCCGTAGCAAGCAATCAACCTACCAGGAGGAAATTTAAATGTTACCACATTATCTCCACCAACAGTATTCAAAATGATCCCTTGTCGCGTTTCATGTGTTATGCATACCACCTGATCATCTGAAATAGGAAAGATAGTATCTGCTGCAAACCTCCATTGTCGCATGCAGACTGACAAGTCCAAGTTCCACACTTCAAGTGTGGTAATAGTTGAAATCAAAATGCCTTCTTTTAAAGTTACAAAATCAAAGATATAGTCACTCTCAATTTCTTTCTGTCCTTTAAGTTCCCCATTTAAAACGTCGCAAGCTAAAATTCGCCATCTGCGCGATCCGGAACAAACTAAAGCATAAACACTCTCACCGGTTAACGAAAGTCGGAGACATCTGACAAGTCCGAACTCTGTGCTCTTCGTTGGTGCATTCCGATAAACTAGTTCAATGTAATCTTTACGTATGTGGTTCCTTAAAAGCGATTGGCTGTTAAGCACTACATCGGAACAATCGCGCAAAACCATACTCAGAGGATCGCCCAACAAAAAGCCACCGATTCTATGGGGTTCTAACTCAAATGAATTTGTCCAAGAATCCTCAAGGCGAATCAAACAGAAAAGCTCGGGCCCGTCAGTCATGCTTAAACGAAATATTTGGCGGAAAAACAACTCCCTTGAACCCAAAAGAAATCGACTGTCTGGTGAAAACCTAATCATTCCAAAACTGTGCATTAAAGGTACCTCTGCTAGAGTTGAAAAACCATTTTCCCGGTCAACTAAACAAATAGAGCCCGGTGAATGGGAAATTGCCACGACCTTTCCATCTTGGGACATTGCAAAAGAAAAAATGTCTTTTTCTCTGTAGACACGATCAATCTCCCTACCATCGTTCAGATTCCACATCGTAAGACACTTTGCATCGTCGGGACAATCAGTTAACATCTCGTCGCCGCAAATAGAACAGACAGAAAAACTGCACTTACTGGTAGGAAAAAGCGGCTTCAAGTCTCCATTAAAGGAGTAAGCAATGTTTAGCACTCCTGGCAAAATGACATCCTTGATAGGATGAAATACAACAGAACGATAAAAACCAACACCCACTTCACGCGAAGTTAAAATGATTCTAAATGGACCACCCACATCATACTGTTTTGGTTTGACATAGCGTTTCCATTTGAGGTTACCTGAAGCAAGTGACCAAAACTGAATGCTTCCATCGCGACATTCACACACCATGTACTCTAAGCTAGGGGACACATCGAAACAAACCACATGTGATCCACAAACAAACCGAGCTTGAATATCTGTTTGGGCGTGATTTTTGTTTAACAACTCCATGTGAGGTTTATCGGAATACTTGGTCTCCAGAAGCTTGCGGGAGTCAGAAGATAACTTACTACTTCCCTCATTTAACGAACACTGAAAAATAGTAAAGGGATATTCCTGCAAGGTTACGCGGTGCTTCTTTAAAAGAAACAATAAAGAAGAAAGGGTGTCACAACACTCGGCAGATATCGTCTTCAAACCACCCTGCTTCATTACACCAACGATATCTTCCGTGGCTCCTGGCAGGTTCACACAAAGCTTTGCGTACAAAAGCTCTAGGTCTGACACATATTTTCCAACCCCTTGTTCAAGGCTACAAGATTTCATGTCCTGGTCTAACTGTAACATGTGCTGAACACCATGTTCCAAGGCATACCTTGAAGTGTCAGTGAAAGACTGTAAGTTGCCAATACCTCTGCTCTTTAACTCGTCAAACTCGTTAGAACAAAGAGTAGAAAGGATCTTATGGCCTTCCATTTCCTCCACACTGAAACAGTGCTGCCCGTAGCGTGACTTGTCTGTCAACCAGTCCTTGACTGATTTATGAAAGAAATGAATGCGGTCTTCGTAAACAGGAAGAAGTGATGACACAATGGCAATGGCTTTGCTCGCCTTTCGCACAACAATCGAGGACGACTCGTTCGTGCACAACAATTTAGGAACAAAGCCCAATGGCAGTGGTTCCCTGGCAGCGGCAATCGCACCCAGGAAACACAGAAATTGCTCTTCAGTTATGTTTACTTCCTTACACAAGGCTTCTTCGAGCCGTTGGAAATATGACTGGTAAACACACGCGATGCCCGCCGGAAGGGTCTTGTCCAGTTGTTCCAAGGTGAGAAAAGTTGAACACTTGGCCCTTATAAAATCTACCAAAAACTTGGCACACAGGAAGACTCCCTCTGACTTCTGCACGAGATAATCTAAGACCACCTCCCGCCTTTCAAATTCCAGCAAATCGCTTAGACTATGTTCAAAGTAAAAACAAATGACCTTTAAGTTCTCTTCATCTTTTGGCTCGAGTAGCAGTGGTTGCAAATCTTTGAGGCTGTTCCAAATGTTAACTTCGGGTCGCGTTGTCACCAAAAATCGAAGCCAAAGTGGTAAACTCTTAAACAAGTTGGCAATCACGTCAAGAAGATCATTTCGTCCTTGGTATTCACTTTCGTCTAAAGCATCTATTACCACAAGAGATGTAAAACCTGGATCTGCTACCCTGTTCAGAGGTTCTGAAAAAAGCAAATCAAACAGATCCCTTACTTCCATGTCGTTGATCTCTACACCCAGATTTCCGGAGAGCTGTTCCACAAGGGCTTTCTTGTACTCTGGAAGACAGCATGACAGGTGACAGGCTAAAGACTGCATCATCACCTTGGGATTCCTGTGGCGAGCTCTGTCATGATGACAAAAATGGCTTCCCGCCAATCTGCCAGCTTCGTGCATTCTTTTACACATCTCAGCAGCGATGACAGATTTCCCCATCCCTGCATTTCCGCTGAGCACCAAGACACGATTTGGAGAACTTGCATCATCCAACCAGGCGCTGATTTTAGCAAAGAAAGACTCACGAGTTCCTTCCAAGTATCTCTTTGTATAATCGGTGATATCAGGTTCCGTGTCAACCCTTGCAAGTTTCTTTAGGATTTTGTCCTCCTGATTGGTGTTGTGTTGTGTCTCACGGCTTTCAGTAACAATTTGATGAATGTCTTGAATTATAGAGTTGCTTTCCTTGACACACTCCAGGACTGTGTCCTGACACTGACGCACCTCATTAAGTTGAGTCTTGAGATCTCTTTCACTCTCTGCCCAGTCTCGTAATGCGTTAAGATAATCCTCCTCTCCACATCGCTCTGCCTTCAATCGATCAACGTCTGCCTGACTTAACCCAAGTGACACTAAAACGGCACTGATTTCCTGCAACAGAGCATTGAACATCAGTTCATCGACACCAGTGGTTGTGATGTGCCCATACAACTGATTACGGAAAAACTTAATGCGAGCAAGATTTGCTTCACGAGAAGCGTCACTTGAGAGCGGCTTGCAATGCCAACCAGTGTGGGGAGGGGTAAGTCCGCAAATGTTGGTCAGAAGGAGGAACAACAGAGTGATATCAAACGTGTTGGAGTCAGGGGCAGCCCCACAAACAGGAAAGAGCTTGTCCCACTGGTGACCATTGAGAATTCTTCTGCGTAAAAGGTTGTTAAGGATAGAATAACAGGCACTGAGATCAGCTGCCAAGTTAGCAGGAGGGTGATGAGTGTCAAAAACATTTCTTAGTACAGTTGTTCCACCATCAATAATAAGTCGACTCAGCTTGGCCCCATTTGTCTTCTCCTTAGAGCTGGCCAGGGGACCAGGTGTGGCCATCGTAATCCAAACTACCAATTTTTCACATCGTATCTGCACAGAAAATGAAAAGACGTTAAATGATTGACTTATTGGATTCCACTGAGTCTTCTAAGGCGACTGATTTAGGTTATGCAACAGGTTCGAGGGTCAAATTTTTCCTCTCTCACCTGAAGGTGAGGCTTATAGTTTTTACACTAGCTAACACCAGATGATTTTACTTGCCAGGTTGGGGGTGGGGGCGCTCTACATGTAGGTACATCTCTATTAATTTAAACTGAATTAAGACACTCAAGTCAAGAAATGCATAGATTGGATGAATGTCCAGTTTTGATATCCAACACAATGTGTCCCCTTAACAATAAGGAAAATGTTAGTGTATTAGCATTACTTTTAGTTTATTTAGTTTGGGTAAATGCAGCTGCTTATCTTTTAACTTGATGAGCAGAGTTTACATAGACTTTACCACTACGACTACCACTAACCACTAACCACTACCACTACCACTACCACTACCACTACCACTACCACTACCACTACCACTACCACTACCACTACCACTACCACTACCACTACCACTACCACTACCACTACCACTACCACTACCACTACCACTACCACTACCACTACCACTACCACTACCACTACCACTACCACTACCACTACCACTACCACTACCACTACCACTACCACTACCACTACCACTACCACTACCACTACCACTACCACTACCACTACCACTACCACTACCACTACCACTACCACTACCACTACCACTACTACTACTACTACTACTACTACTACTACTACTACTACTACTACTACCACTACTGCTGGTGCTGCAGTTTAGGGGACATGATGTTACATTTTTTAATTTGTAAGTAAACCAAGAACTGAGTAGCATTCAAGTTAAGAAGAAGAGCAAGAGGACATTTCAAATTAAGACACTAAACAAATTTGGCATGCATCAAAGTTTCAGGATGTATACAAAACACGGACCCCACGTCCATGGACTACCCCTGTCGACCCTGTCTATGGATCCTTCATGGAACCGGTCCACGGATAACGCCTGTGGACCTCCTATAATTTTCAGGTACTGTAAACATTGTATATTTCTTTATAATTAATAATTTTTAACCTACACATTTTACAAGTAGGAAAATAATCTTTTTGCTAATGTTCACTGTAATTGTAATTTTCAATAAATATAATGAAACTGCATTGAATTTAGGTCACTTCTGTTAAAGTGGTCTCTATTGGAATGACTGTTGTCTTGTGGTTGAATGTAGCTTTCCTTTCCTTATTTTCCTCACTTTGAAAAAGGCCCAAACCGGTTAAGTTCCTTGTTCTTTTCTCAATATGTATTAGAGCATTCCATTACGAGTCGCTAAAGCATTCTGTCACAAGTGGCAGTGTAAACGTGATGAGTGAAAACACTTTTCCTCACAACATCATCCTTTTGTCCCGTAGTGTATTACTCAAACCTCAGTCTAAGATGATAGCCTAGTCCATAAAGCCTGAGCATTCTGAAGAGGTTCTGGGAACTCAAACGTTATGGATCGAGTTGTGCAAAACATAGTTAGCACTAATTGGGTATGTACAAAACACAGGTCACATTAAGGCACAGGTCATTGTTTTACCAATACAGATCGAAAGAACCGTAACCAATTACCAATGCGAACATTAGGCCTAAGGATAGCTTTCATGAATGTTTTGGATTCTTTCTGTAATGTTAAAACACTGACCTGTTACTTGTGACCTGTGTTTTGGGTTAAACACCATGAAACAGACATTCAAACCCTCCAATTTGATCGGGAGTCTGCTGATTTACAGTTGCCCCCCACCCCCCTCCCAATTTTTATCAGATTTTCCCTATTTAACATAAAATTCTGAAAACAAGGGAAAAATTGCCTATCTTAAGTATGTTTTTGTGATCTGAGTGTAAAACTTTGCATAATACACTTTCTTATGCTACAATGTCTTGCCCAGTTTCTCCGTTGAACACCTCATGTTGTGCATAAGGCCATAAGGCCAGCAGTCTTACTCTATTATGGTGGACAAATATGACCGAAACTCCAGTGGTAAGAATAAAGACCTTGCAGAATACCACAAAAATGATGTCAAAATGCAGGAAATGCCACTTGAGAGAAACTACATTTGCAAAATTTCCTATGGGGGGATACCCCCAGACCCCCCCCAACAGGCTCACACCTTAAGCGCTCATGTGAGTGCCTTGGGTGCTAAAAAAGTACTCCTTTTTTTCCTTCAAAAGGAGTTGGAATGTCTGATGACAACCTATAGGTTTTAATAGAAGTCAACTAAGAGTTAGAACCAACCATACTCTGAGAATCTCAGCTGTATGGAAGCAGTATTATCTACAATTCCAACAAATGCTAACCACTCTTCCAGGGGATTTTTCTGTGGCAGTGACAGCTCTGGCAATGATAATGTGTGTGGTCATTGAATTGGGCCACCGGGGTTGTCCATGGACTACTGGTCCATGTTTTGCATAAGTCTAAATTGTTAGCATAATTTTCTGAATATCTTTAAGAGAATGCAAACTGATATCAATTTTAAGAAATTCATGTACAGATTTGCCACAATCCTGTACATTATCTTCACTACATTAAGGTTAAGTTTATTTACTATCTGCCAAGTATTTTAATAAGATAACGATTCATCTAATTTTATAGTCAGTTCATGTGCACAGATTCTCACTTCATAAATATATAGAGTAGACTTAACAATATGTCAATATTGCTGGAGACATGGATAAATTACAGTCTGATCTAAACAAATTAGAAGTATGGCAACCCACCTGGCAGATGGAATTCAACCCAGCTAAACGTTTTGTTAATTGTGCATCTCCAGGCAGAAAAATCCACCAACTAGAATATATACTTTTGCAATAGCCATCCTAACCTATGTTGAAATGCACTCCTACTTAGGGGTCACACTGGATTCAAATTTTAAAAGCAACTAAGCGTGCGTTCGATTGACCCTATTCCGGAATAAGAATACTTGGAGTGATGATTTAAAACGGTATGTCTAGCATTTTGAAGCAACAAGGAGATATGATTAAAGTAGCATTTTAGCAGGTCTTTGACAATTTTAATGTGATTCTCCATAAAAACGAAGGACTTCTATGTTCAATTCCATGTATTCCTATTCCAAAATACGGTGAATCGAACACACCCTAAGTCTTTAAATTTGATCACCAGAAACTTCTGGTTCTGCAAACAAGACACCAAAAGTACCTTGTATAAGACACTTGTCAGACAAAAATTGGAATATGCTTCAACTGTTTGGGACCCACATTATCAATGTGATACAGATATATTTAAGCTGGAGAACATACAAAGGGTGGCTGCTCGTTTTTGTAAAAGCGATAATTACAGATATATGTCAAGTGTTACCTCAATGATTAGAGACCTGGAATGCGAATCTCTAACTTTTCGCCATCAATATGACTGTTTATGTACAAATATGTTCAAAATTACAAATACTGAATTAATTCATGTTAACACATCTCACAACTTCAAATATTGTATTGAGCATGCAAGTAATGATGATCTTTAAATATTACTATTTTCCAAGAACAGTTAAAGAATGGAACAGGCTTCAATCAGAAATTGTCTTAGCTAATTCTCTAGATACTGGAGAAATTGAGCAACTACTTACAAGATTAAGTCTGACAATATGATGAATATATTTAAGAATTTTATTTATGTATTTATTTATTTTTAAAGTTAGCGTGATACTCTATATAGTTCCTGCTAACGTGTAAATGCCGATGTGAATCTAGATAAATGATCATTTGTATATACCAGGAAAAAAACAAACATTGCTTTGAGTGTGTTAAAGGTGACGATGGGACGCAAATGCAAGTTTCTTTGCTGTGAGAACTGGATTTAAATCGCCGTTGTGCGGACTGGATTACTCAAAATTCAATTACCTGTTAAATTAGTCGACCATTGCGCAGTTTCATGAGATAAAACTGACATCAACCACGTAAACTACCGGTAAATAACCAGATCCAGAACCAGGTTAGTTCACTTTTGACGAACAAATCACTAAGCTGTTAACCTTGACGCCACGAAAAGCTTTTATCTGAAAATAACATCCACATTCCTTATCAGGGCCATTAAGAAAGATGATGGCGAACGATATTGGGCAGACTCTTGGGAAAACTTTCGGCTAGAGTGATCACAGGACTCCCATACTATCTTTTGTGCAGCGGCCGTCACAGTGAATGATTTGTTTGTCAAAAAAACTAGAGAAACTCAAGGTTCATTTAGGTTTCCACAAATTATTATATATTTTTTAACAAATAGCAAAAGATTAACCATAAATATAATTGGGGAAAAAAATATAGCGGAGTTATATGCCCCTATACCTTGTCACCTCGAAAGAAAATTACCCAGGAAGACCACACCTTAATCACGTTCTCACCTCTTCGATTGCTGTGTTGCCAACATGGTTGGCTGGGAACGAGATTGAGTGACGAAAGACGAACGGGCAGCGAAGGTTTTCCCGCGAAGACTTTCTGCTAGTTGGTTCAGTCCTCGGTCAAACATGTTAAGCGAGTTATAGCCACCAACCAGGTTTGTCTGCCAGGGGTGCTGGGATGGAGCAGTGATGAGAGCACTCGCCTCCCACCTATGTGGCCCGGGTTCGATTCCCAGACTCGGCGTCATATGTGGGTTGAGTTTGTTGGTTCTCTACTCTGCACCGAGAGGTTTTCTTCGGGTACTCCGGTTTCCCCTCTCCTCAAAAGCCAACTTCTGACTTGCTTTGTTTTAATTGTTAATTTCTGTTTACAGTGACCTCAATTAGTGCCCCAGCGCTAGAACGACTAGACGCTTAAATTAAGTTCCGTTCCTTTTCCTTTTCTTAATATAAGGGGACCGAGCAAGGGCTAATCACAGAGCTCAGAGTCATTGACAGAGAGGCTAGAAAAATCATTTGTGAAAATGGAGAGAAACTCCCCTTGACCTGGAAAGGGAGAAGGGAGGGCGTGGCTTCGCACAGTCAAGCATGAATACCGTGAACTGATTAAGATCAAAGCAGCAGTTAAGTTATTCGAGAATTCAGACCCTTCCGTGAGGTCGGTGGGAACGTTTGCGAAGAGAGCGTTAGAAAACGGACAGACATCATTGATTATGGGGGCACACAACTACGCAGTGACGTTTGAGACGAATTTTGCTCTAAATTACCCAGAGCTGATGGCATATCCACCAGGCTCTTGAAATTAGTAAGCCCTGCTGTCACTCCCTCACTGTGTGAGATCTTTAATCAAAGCCCAACTGATGCTATCGGCCCTCAGACATGTAAATGCGCAAGATTAAAAACAACACACAAGGAGGGCGATGTTATCGAAAGAAACATTTATCGTCCATTATCCATGCTCAGTGTTCCTAGTAAGATTCTGGAACCAGGGCCGTAGCCAGAAAAAAAATATGACTGAGGCAATGTCCGTGGTTAAATTATCTTCGGAAGTATTTTAAGTGTTTACGATGCATATTACATATTAAAGACAACACTGGAATCACGCTTTATTTTAAAATTTCACGAAACAATGACCGAGGCAAGTGCCTCGGTTTGCCTCATACTGGCTACGGCCCTGGGAACGATGCGTTGCTGACAGAATAACATTCCATGCAGCTAAGTGCCACGACTTACTTAGTCAGCACCAGTGGAGGGGCTCTCAACCGAGCTCCTACTAGCCCACCTGACTGAACAGTGGAGGGTGGCCCTAGACCGCTGTAAGGTTATACGTGTCATCTTCATCGACTTCCGAAAAGCCTTCGATTCAGTAAGCCACGATGTCTTACCAAAGAGGCTGCAAAGTTTCGGAATCATGGGAGATCTTTGGCAATGGTTGTGTGACTACTTGAACAGCAGATGTCAGTACCCAGTTGTTGGAGCCGGCAATTCCGGCCTCGCCCACGTTACCATCGGAATCCCACAGGGATCAGTTTTAGGACCAACGATCTCGCAGATGCCATTTCTGCTATTGAAGATGCGGCTATCGAGATGTATGCCGATGATACTACGCTGTGGTGCAAAGCTGACTAATAGAGCTGTGACGCTATCATAGCTGCAGCTAATATAAGGCCCTTTGTTTAGTGGCAGACTGGTGCAGGAGACATGCTATGCTCCTCCATCCTAAGAAAAGTGAAGCGATGTTGATTTCGAGAAAGAAGTCTGTAGGCCCTTTTCAAGCATTAACCATCAATGGTACCTCAATCAACTTAAAACCAGAAAAGATCTACAAGGACATTGTCCGTAAGGTAAAATACATATAAAATCCTCTTAAACTAAAAATCAAACGAGCATCGATCTATTTACAAAACATTTTTTTAATCTTTCGCTTTTGACACGCGGGATTAAGAAAGGGCGCACTCTGCTGCGAAGAGAACAACTCTTGAAGGGGAAGGAGAACATAACAATTATTCCATGAGTGCGCGTTGGATATAAAATGGTAAATGGCCAACGAGGTTTGTAGTCTTCCTTTTGCCACAGTTAAATCGTCTTTAATTTCTTACACTTGGACACTTGGAAATTAAAACCAATCAGTTTCCAGCTTGGCAACATGACTTGACTCAACAGTTTCCATATTAGATCATACATACGGTATATGAGCTGATAACAGAGATTGAGTGAACCAGTCAGGAAGCTAGAAATGCAATATCCGAGGTCGAAATTTTAATAAATCCAAATAGAAACGCTCTTTCCTGTAGGCTATTATTTTGACTTAGGTATTTAGTTTACGAAGCTATTCCCCAAATCTTTTTATTACACTTAACATGAGAATTTTATTCCATAAAGCTCATTTGTACAAATCTACACGCTTTATTTTCACATGTGGAAAAGGCTTATACAGCCAATCAGAATGGCGTACAGCTATTTCACAAGTGGAAGTACAACCAATCAACGATAGTGTAAAGGCGTTTCCATGCCAATCACTCGTGCATCTCGTGCAAATCGTACTTTGTTATTGAATTAAATTAAATTTGCATTTGGTTCTATTGTTAGTGAGTTTTTGTTTCTAATTTGCGTTCAGAAAACTATTTTAATGAAAATTCTCGTCTTATGTGCATGTGTAATAAACAGTTCACGACATAGAAAGTGCTTTGTACGGGGTTTTATTTACTCGTTTGTGTCAAAAACCCTCACTCACGCGTTCCTCACTCGTTCGGGTTTTTGACACAAACAACTCGTGAATAAAACCCCGTACGCCGCACTTTCTATGACGTAAACTATATATACAATATGAAAGGAGTGACTTAATTGTGGTATCAAATAAGTAATGCAAGTCTTGTATCCTATAATCATTGGCTCCGCACACTCTAAGGGTGCGTTCGATTGACCGTTTCCGGAATAAGAATGCATGGAATATAAGGTAGAAATCCTTCGTTTTAACGGTGATTCACATAAAAATTGTCAAACATCCGCTAAAATGCTATTTTAAACATATTTTTGTTGTCCTTGCTGTTTCGAAACGCGCCAAACATACCGTTTTAATCATCACTCCACGTATTCTTATTCCGGAATAGGGTCAATCGAACGCGCCCTAAGAATATGCAGAGAGTCCTTTCGATGAGACTATGAAATTATGGGATAATCGAGGAAGGTTACTCCGAGGAGATTCAAATATGAGACCTCCTCTACCTTACCAATTGACTCTGGGGAACACTTGGATGTTCTTCTCTTTATAACAAGGTCATTGGTCTCAGTTTCAACTTCATCAAATTGTTTTCCGTCCACGGCTTAGTATTGTCCACCTCCTCGCAGGCATTAGGGACGTAAAGATCTACGACGGCGACGGTCGACGAAAACGTCACCTTAAAATATAACTTGGCTCTATCATAAATCTTGCGCGATTATTCAGTCCTGGGGGGGGGGGGGGGGGCTCCCATATGGAAGAGACGGGGATACTCGTCGGAATTTTAAATTTAACCCCTAAAGGAGACCATCTGGGCGTGGCTCAAGCTTTTTGTGACCTTGGCGGCTTAAAATAATGGCGCTTTGCCCGGAACACCCCCTTCCCCCCCCCCCCCCCGGGTATTCAGTCTCGTTCACGTCCTACAATGTGGGCGAAGTATCCTAAATATAAATTGGAACGAGCGGTTTCTGAGTGGAAACAGAGAATGAAAGATTCTCTGTTGCATGCTTACGTTGTCGTCAAAACCTCAAACTTGGTGATTTCACGTCGTCGTTATGCAGAGGACCGCGAACATACTTGCTAAAATCCGTGCTGGACGTGCAGCAAGATTATTTATGCTCTTTTAACCAATGATATTATTGCTTTATGGCGTTGTCGTTTTCGTAACCGTCGTCGTTTATTAGACTCCCAAATATCCAGGCCGTGCTATCAGCACCCACGGGTACATTACAAGACTAGTAAGGTTGTCTACATACTTGATGATCAAGATGTCCCGAGAAGTGGGTCCGATGATATTGACCGTGATAGTGAAAAGTTCGTTACTGTCATTGGTCATAACACTCCAAAAGAACTGTTGGTAATCTGTCAAAAACCACAGATTTCACAATACAAGGTCGCAGCGTATTTGGGTGAAGATTCTGGTAGCGGTGATGGCCTTCTTAGGCTGAAATGTATTCCATATTCTGGAATAATTCCTGACCCAAAAATTATGAAGGAAGTTTACAGTCTTCAGTTTCAATAACATCAGCCATGCGAAACTTCACATGCATCCGATTACACCGTTTGCCACTGAAACATTAAAACAAAGAAAACTTTCCAGCGGTAAAACGCAATTTTTACCACAATTGCTGTAATCTCGCCATCTGGTTGGCTAATTTGCCGTTGTCGATAATAGTCTAGACAACGCTGCTCGCGTCACTTTGTCACGCAATGTAATAGCCAATAAAGAATGCTCATTTTGGGAAGTAAACCAACCATATTGCCAGAAAGTTATAGACAACGCTTGCTCTTTCTTTGTGTCATGATTTTGGTCACGCTCTGAAATAAACACTTTCTTTGCCCTTAAATATTGTGGTAAAAAAAAATCGAAATTAGTTCAGCGTCGTCTGTACTCTTACCGACAACGGTATTCGTCATCACAGTGGTCAAAATGGTGTACGCCTCGTGAGTCCACAACAAATTTTGACCACTGTGATGACGAATATCGTTGTCGATAAGAGTACAGACAACGCTGAACCACTTTCGATTTGCTAAATATAAAATAAAGAAAGCAAAGTTTTTCTTGTGTGCAAATGAGAAGTGGAAACATAACATTTTAAGATCTACCGATCACAACGATTAAAACATCTCTCCATATGCATAGTTATAATCCTGATCGTATACACTCTAGTCGCCAATTTTCAGCGACGTAAATCGTAGAAACACTGTAACTTACCAAATTAAATCAACGTAGTGTATGCTGTTACGCTAGTAGTCCCGCGCGGTTACTAAATAGGTCATGGCAACCAAGTTAATGAAACTGATGCCCATCTACAACAAATCACGAATAATTAACTATACAGCTCTGCCAATCTGCCGACACAGAGTTAACGTCCATTTGTATTTGTCCAGAAAATACAGAAACCCTTGCGGTCCAGTGCGCAGCCCTCGTTTCAGCTCACTCCTGAAGTAACCTAAGGACAAACACACAAATCAATCAACCCTTTCTTCTCTTTTAATTATTTACTTCGAGTGCAATAGAAACCTTAAGCTCAAATAATGTTAAAATTTTTGCCCATTCCAGAATTTTTTTGTCAGAAAACGCAATAGAGAAATTACGTATTGCGTTTGCGGCAAAAGGCAAAACGTCAAGCTAAAATGGAACTAAAATTTGCATTTTGCCAAATATCAACTGAACATGATTGATTTGGCTCAACCTTTTGCCTGTTATATACAGATATCGAAAACTTCTCCAGAAAAGGAGAGAAGTTGAAATAACAGAATTTTCACGCTTTTCTGCCATTTGACGTTTCTCATAAAGGCGATACTAAATCCATCCATGCAAGAGAGGATGACAGGAGAAAACATAATCCACCATACATTGGCCTCTTTCAATGAGATTTTTTTCAAACTAAATTTAGCCCGTGCTCGATTGAAGACACCTGATTGGTTATCATTAGCTTGGCGACCATGGGCACGAGACCAAAATAACTTTCACAGCATGCCGCGAAGCTTAATATAGATTTTTTAAAAATTATCATGGAGCATAAGGATATGTTCCCTCCTCTCATCCTCTCTTGATCCATTATCATCACCATTTTCGTCATCAAAAGATGGAAAGAGCCCCGTGGCCGCGCCCTAGGAATGAGTCCATTAGCCAACCCGTCATGTAAGCCCATATCACAGTCTTTGGGAATCAAAAACACACTTCCAAGCAATCACAATTGATAATGGTTTGTACTCTATATGAGGGTATGCTTGAAGGTTTCACAGAATGTCTTGTGATACCAGTGGGTCGTGTGTACATTTGTCGAACAGTCTTCGCTCATGGTACTAGGGAATTTAAGATCTACAACGGCGACGGTCGCCGAAAACGACACCTCAAAATATAACTTGGCTCTATCGTAAGTCTTTCGCGATTATTCAGTCTAGCTCGCGTCGTAAAATGTGGGCAAAGTATCCTAAAAATAAATTGGTACGAGCGGTTTTAAAGTTAAAATAGAGAATGAAAGATTCTATGTTGCGTGCTTACGTTGTCGTCAAAACTTCAAATTTAGTGATTTCACGTCGTCGTTATGCAGAGGACCGCTGAGATACTTGCTAAAATCCGTGCTGCACGTGCAGCACGATTATTTATGCTCTTTTAACCAATGATATTATTGCTTTGTGGCGTTGTCGTAGTCGTAGCCGTCGTCGTTTCTTAAATTCCCTACTGTTGGCCACGACGGTGGGCACAGCATTTGAAAGACTACATCCATATTGAAAAATATTGGCTTTTAAACAATACATTCCCACCTTACCTTTTTGTCTCCCTGCTGAGTGTCTTTTCTCCCGGGTGTTTTACCTTGATAATTTTTAAGTCGAACTGCCGGCCTGAACAAATGGCAATGAGACCCATTCTAGGACAAGTTGCTAAAGTATTTTTGAAAAAGGCGCACCCTTCAACATCCATTACGCTAAGTAGATCTCCAGACCTTACGTTGAAAAGCTCAAGGCGGACACCAATTGGATCAACGGATTTCAGAAAAATGCACTCCTCGTCACCGATGAATTTACAACAGCGAATAGTGGAATTCCTAAAGTCGAGACGCACATTACCAGAAACTGCATCGAGAACGCACGCGCATCCGTCGGGTGTCGAAGAAACAGCAACAAATTTTCCCTTGGGGGAAAATGACCCCGTCAGAAATAAATAACGGGCACCCTGGAGTGCACGCCAGAGTAGTTCAGTTCTACCTAATTGTCTCATTTCAATGAAGTCTGGCCGGATGCGAGACGAGGCAAACAGCTGGAGGTCCCTGTAGCAAGCAATCAACCTCCCGTGAGGTAGGTCAAATGTTACCACGTTACCTCCACTAACAGTATCGAAAATGATCCCTTGCCGTGTTTCAAATGTTATGCATGCCACATGATCATCTGAAATAGGAAAGATGTCGTCCGCGCCAAAGCTCCATCGTCTTGTGCGGACTGACAAATCAAAGTTCCACAGTTCAAGAGCGCTCTCAGTTGCAAACAAAATGCCTTCTTTTAAAGCTACCAAATCACATGTAGAGTCACTCCCAATCTCTTTCTGTCCCTTAAGTTCCCCATTTAAAACGTCCCAAGCGATAATTCGCCGTCCGTGGGATCCGACGCAAACTGTCGCATAAACAATCTCGCCAGTTAACAAGAATCGGAGACAACTGACATCTTCGAATTTTGTGTTCTTCGTTAGTGCATTCCGATAAACTAGTTCAATGTAACCTTTCCTCGTGTGGTTCCTTAAAAGCGATTGGCTGTTAAGCACTACATAAGAATAATGGAGCAAACCATATACATGCAGAGGATCCCCCAACAAAAAGCCACCGATTCTATTGGATTCTAACTTAAAGGAATTTCTCCAAGGAGCAAGAGGGTGATTCGAATAGAGATGCACGCGCCCCTCAGTCATGATTAAACGAAACATTTCCCTGGCACCTCTCCAATTTAAACAAAAAAGAAATAAACTGTCTGATGAGAATCTAATCATTCCAAAACGCCCTGAAGGTATCTCTGCGAGAGTTGAAAAACTATTTCCCCTGTCAACTAAACAAATAGAGCCCGGCGAATGGGAAATTGCCACGAGCTTTCCATCTTGGGACATTGCAAAAGATAAAATTTCTTTTTCTCTGTTGAGACGATCAATCTCCCTACCGTCCTTCAAATTCCATATCATAAGACATTTTGCATCGTCTGGACAATCAGTTAACATCTCGTCACCGCAAATAGAACAGATAGAAAAACTGCACTCACTGTTAGGAAAAAGCGGCTTCAAGATTCCATCAAAGGAGTAGGCCATGCTTAGCACTCCTGGCAAGATGACATCCTTGATAGGATGAAATACCACGGAACGATAAAAACCAAACTCCAATTCGTGCGAAGTTGCAGTGATTCTAAATGGTCCATGAAAACCTCTTCCAAACTGTTTTGGTTTGACATAACGTTTCCATTTGAGGTTACCTGAAGCAAGTGACCAAAACTGAATACTTCCATCGCAGCATTCACACACCATGTATTCTAAGCTAGGGGACACATCCAGACAAGCCACTTGTGATCCACAAAAAAACCGAGCTTGAATAGCTGTTTTAGCGTCATTTTTGTTCATCAACTCCATGTAAGGTTTATCGGAATACTTGGTCTCCAGAAGCTTGCGGGATTCAGAAGATAATCTACCACTTCCCTCATTCAACAGACATTGAAATATAGTAAAGGGATATTTCTGTAAGGTTACGCGGTGCTTCTTAAAAATAATCAATAAAGAAGAAAGGGTCTCACAACACTCGGCAGATATCGTCGTCAAACCACCCTGCTTCATTACACCAACGATATCTTCCGTGGCTGCTGGCAGGTTCACACAAAGCTTTGCGTACAAAAGCTCTGGGTCTGACACATATTTTCCAACCCCTTGTTCAAGGCTACAGGATTTCGTGTCCTCGTGTAACTGTAACATGTGCTGAACACCATGTTCCAAGGCATACATTAAAGTGTCAGAGAAGGATTGTGAGTTGCCAATCCCTTCGCTTTTTAACTCGTCAAACTCGTTAGAACAAAGAGTGGAAAGGGTCTTATGGCCTTCCATTTCTTCCACACTGAAACTGTGCTGCTTGTAGCGTGACTTGTCTGTCAACCAGTCCTTGACTGATTTATGAAAGAAATGAATGCGGTCTTCGTGAACAGGAAGAAGTGATGACACAATGGCAATGGCTTTGCCCGCCTTCCGCATAACAATCGAGGACGACAACTTCGTGCACAACAATTTAGGAACAAAACCTAATGGCAGTGGTTCCCTGGCAGCGGCAATTGCACCCAGGAAACATAGAAATTGCTCTTCAGTTATGTTTAGTTCCCTACTCAAGTCTTGCTCGAGCCGTTGAAAATACGACTGATAAACACACGCGATGCCCGCCGGAAGGGTCTCGTCCAGTTTTTCCAAGGTGAGAAGAGTTGAACACTTGTCCCTTATAAAATCTACCAAAAACTTGGCACACAGAAAGACTCCCTCTGACTTTTGCACAAGATCGTCTAAGACCAGCTCGTGCATTTCAACTTCTAATAAATCGCTTAGACTCCGTTCAAAGTAAAAACGAATGACCTTCAAGTTGTCTTCATCCTTTGGCTCCAGTATTAGTGGTTGCAAATCTTTCAGGCTGTCCCAAATGTTAACTTCGGGTCGCGTCGTCACCAAAAATCGAAGCCAAAGCGGTAAATTCTTAAACAAGTTGGCAATCAAGTCAAGAAGATAATTTCGTCCTTGGTATTCACTTTCATCTAAAGCATCTATTACCACAAGAGATGTAAAACCTGGATCTGCTACCCTGTTCAGAGGTTCCAAAAAATGCCAATCAAACAGATCCCTCACTTCCATGTCGTTGATCTCTACACCCAGATTTCCCGAGAGCTGTTCCACAAGGGCTTTCTTGTACTCTGGAAGACAGCAAGACAGGTGACAGGCTAAAGACTGCATCATCACCTTGGGATTCCTGTGGCGTGCTCTGTCATGGTGACAAAAATGGCTTCCCGCCAATCTGCCAGCTTCTTGCATTCTTTTACAAATCTCAGCAGCGATGACAGATTTCCCCATCCCTGCATTTCCGTTGAGCACCAAGACACGATTTGGAGAGCTCTTATCATCCAACCAGGTGTTGATTTTAGCAATGAAAGACTCACGGGTTCCTTCTAAGTATCTCTTTGTATAATCTCTCACATCACGTTGCGTGTCAACCCTTGCAAGTTTCTTTAGGATATTGTCCTCCTGATCGGTGTTGGGTTGTGTCTCACGGATTTCACTAACAATTTGATGTATGTCTTCAATCCTAGAATTGCTTTCCTTTACAGCTTGTTGGGTTGTGTTCTGAGAAAATTGCAAGTTTTCAAGCCTGAAATTGCCTTCCTCAACAGTCTTCTGGGTTGTTAACTGCTGGACTCGTAAGTCTTTAAGGTTGGATATCTTTTCCTCGACACTCTGCCGCAAGTCATTAAGTTGAGTCTTGAGATGTCCTTCACTCTCAGCCCAGTCCCTTAAGGCATCAAAATAATCCTCCTCTCCACATCGCTCTGCCTTCAGTCGATCAACCTCTCCCTTACTTAACCCAAGAGACACTAGAACGGCACTGATTTCCTGCCACAGAACATTGAACATCAGTTCATCGACACCAGTGGTTGTGATGTGCCCATACAAATGATTACGAAAAAACTTAATTCGAGCAAGGTTTGCCTCACGAGAAGTGTCACTTGGGGGTGGCTTGCAATTCCATCCGGTGTGGGGAGGGGTAAGTCCACAAATGTTGGTCAGAAGGAGGAACAGCAGAGTGATATCAAACGTGTTGGAGTCAGGGGCAGCCCCACAAACAGGAAAGAGCTTGTCCCACTGGTGACCATTGAGAATTCTTCTGCGTAAAAGGTTGTTAAGAATAGAATAACAGGAATTAAGATCAGCTGCCAAGTTTGCAGGAGGGTGATGAGTGTCAAACACATTTCTCAGTACAGTTGTTCCACCATCAATAATAAGTCGACTCAGCTTGGCCCCATTTGTCTTCTCCTTAGAGCTGGCCAGGGGACCAGGTGTGGCCATTGTAATCCAAACTGCTGAATTTTCACATCATATCTGCATAGAAAAATAGAAAAAACGTACGTTAATGGGGACATTAACCCATTCACATCTGAAACGCCCTTGGACGCCCCCACATTGACAAGTAAAATCGTCCGGCATTAGAAAGTAAAAGGTGTCATTGTCAGGGGTCAATGGGTCAATTGATTGACTTATTGGATTCCACTGAGTAAAGTAACTGATTAACAATTACTACCATTGACTATCTTTATAAAAATTAAAGTACTTTCAGTGCATATGATTCACTGAAGCAAAAAAGATAAGAAATCGAGGATCAAATGAGTGCCTGCATGGGCAGTTCAACAAGAATTACCTTTGGTTAAAACCGATAATCAAAGGCTCATGTGAGACAGCTCATGAATAAAGTGGATTATAATTAGCATTGGTAAAGAATACCCATGCACGCACCATTCCGTTGGAGTGCATAGAGAGTACAATGGTTTTTTTTTTCATGGTAGAGATGAGATCAGCAAATAGATTGCATCGTGATTGCACTGCACTGTTCTTCTGAAGAAGAATGCAGGTATTTACAACTTAAAAGTCTTTTGTTATTGAAATTCTCGCCCCAAGCAATACATGTATGTTGCCACTGAACTTAACTTTGTCTTAAATATCTCCAGATGCTGAGATGATATGGAAAAATCTCATTAACATTTTTTCTTTATCACAGTGAAGAGCCACTGTTTTGATTTGGTATGGTCAAACCCTTGCAGGGGTTCAATTTTGCATGTTACATTGTAAATAAAATATTACTGTAAGTTGTCAGATTCTCATCATTTAATGTATTTTTCCTTCCTTTTCATTGGCCGAGAGCCGACGATGTGACCCGCAAATAACTGCCTACAAATAAGTGTTTTGCTGCAAATTATATTCTGCTCATGTGTAATTGAATCCACGCTCTTGTGTGAAAATGGCAGTTCGCTTTCCTGAGCTTTCAGAAAGTGATTTAAGGAGGCTCCAACCACTTTTAACACTTTCAACAAATTGTGCTATTTAGAAGGACTGAATCTATCAAACGTTTTCACTTAATGGTAATATTATGATGCCATATGAAACACCAATAGATGCTTAACAAGATGCACTTATTAATGCGACGCACCAGGTTACCATGGCAACAAAAAGCCATCTACAAACAGCCTATATTTTGTCTTTAAACGCATATATCTCAAAAATGAACATAGTGAGCCCCATCTTTTATTGCTGGAGAGTGATTAGAACGCTAGGATAAAGCTTTCTGCAAAGTTTAAAAAAATTCTCTGGAGCAGATTCATAGCCACCTTCACAACTGAAAAATTTTAAGGTGGCTCTGAATCTCCAGAGAATTTTTCTAAACTCTGCACAGAGTTTTGTCTTAGCCTGCTAATAACATTTTATTTGCAACTTTTCTTGCATGGTATGTTGAGTCAAAGTTCACTTTACTTACATACCGTATTAGAGACATACAATATCACTGTTAAACCTTACTGCACAAAAGGAACTAAACAACAACACAACAAAACAAAAAGCCTACCCCTACCATGCACAACAAAACACTTCAGCAAATGGAGTTCCTATCGAAGCCTCGGTTTCTTTGTCAAATGGTAAATCATGTTACAGCTGTCATCAATGAAGTGTGTTTTTTGTGTTCAACAAACATTAAACTACTTTACCTGTTTTTGCACCAGTACAATTAAAATTGTACCAGTTCAAAAACAAATTGTACCAAAGTGCAAATTGAACTACAACATATATTGCCCAAGTTGAACAAGTCTATAATTAAAAGCAGCATTCTGAATTTGACTGAAGGGAGTAACTTTTTGCAATGTTTTACTTTGCGGCTTTTCAATTCTGCGGGAACTATTTTTTTGTGGAGCTACAAGTAAGTCAATCCGCAAAATCCGCAATAAGAACCTGCACAATTTTCATGCTACATGCAGGCAAGTATATTGCATAAATCATTCTGAATTAATTAATGTAATTATGGCATTCAGTCAGCCCACCAGTGACCACTGATCAGCTGTCTTGTTGATGCATCACTGAATATCCCTCATTGAATGTAACAAAGAACAGTCCTGGTTTTTCTTCTCACGGCCAGTTCAAATGGTCTTAATACAAACCATCCTTCCAAAAAATACCTTGATTGTCTACTAAGTTTCAAAGATTTAGATATAATTTATTCACTCTAAATATTAAACAAGAACTCTGATTTTAACACCTTTTCTTCTGCTATCAGTTGTAAATATTATTCTCCACATAGCTTTTTCCAGCTGAAACAACACATGCAACCTTCGCCCCTTCCAAATTTCTTAGTTTTTCATACCAATAACCTAAGCCTAAGGCAAAATTTAGACAATTTCCAAACCCACTTATTACATGTAGAAGAGCTTGATTTTTGCTTTAGTATCATAGGTTTTATTAGGACAAAAAAATGAGTATCCAAATTTGGATTTTATCCTGCTATTCCCAATTACAAGTTTGAATATGTGCCGACACCTCCCTCGGCTGGAGGTGTTGGTATTTATATTGATGAGCAACTCAAATACACATATGTTCTAATGAACTTTTTAGGCTCTTTGGATTGAGGTTGCAGGTTGCAGGTTAGGGTTGCAGGTCATTGTTTCACCATAAGTGAAACAACCCAAACCTTAACAAAAATGCTAACCTTAGGCTTAAGGGCCCACTGACGTATTTTTTGGGGTGGGTTGCTAAGGATGTAATGGTTAAGTAATTTGAGAGAATTTGGCATTAATTTGGTCACTTTCCAACTTCTGTAAGCCAATGACCATAAATATGACGTCATCATACCACGCCCATGGTCACGTGACCAATAAAAGAAAACTCTAAATTTGTCTCCGTGCTACGCAATTTGGGTATTTAATCGATGGTTTGATAATTTGTATTCGTTTTTGCATCCAGCCAAGCATGGTTTTCTTTTTATTTTGAAAAATGTTCTTTTTAAAGACATAAACGATACTGAAACACCCATAACTTTTTCAAAAAAGATGATTTAAAAAAATCAATGCTTAGCTATATTCTGTATTTGGGGATGAAACGTGCCATGTAAAAAAAAATTTAATTCAATTTAAAACCGCCGGAAATTTAGCTTTTTTCTCAAACCGGAAGTCAGTTCGTTTACACATGCGCAGTTGATCTGAGAACGAGCACGAGGAAGGCGAGGAAAAATCTTTGATGGAAACAACAGTTTGCGCTGTGACTTTTGCTTGTGAGTGGGTGTTCTTGTCAGCTCATGGTATGATGACGTCAGTTACTGGAAGTAACATTTCACTTCCTTAGCAACGCGCAAAAAATCCGTCTGTGGGCCCTTAATTAAGCATTATCTAAAGCATACATCTTATTCCAAAATGGCTGCCATTTTAGTATTATTTGGTTTCCTTGCCAATTGGCCCTTTAAGGACGTTCGCGTCAATTGTTTCTGCGCATCCTTACTGCGCACGCAAATGCACACGCCACGTCATACACAAGCGCACGCGCTAAGTAATAAAATGAGAAATGACAGGGCAAAAGGCCATTGCTATAGCTTTGCCTGGATTTAACGCTCTTGGACTTTCGGTGACCCCTATTTTTCTTTCCAGAAACGGATTTTATTTACAATTATCTCCACATTGTCCAAAAATGAACAAAAAATCAATGTGGGAAGTTAAAAAAATTTCAAGATTTCTGCTCACGGGACATCAAATCCTGCCATCTTGCGGCTGCAAGGCGCGTGAAACTGTGGTCGCTAAATGCGAACTTGATCTTTAAGGAACCTCACCAGTTGACTAAATTCACTTAATAAGTCCACTTAAACAATATTTGGCAGAGAAGATTTCACTTCAAAGATTTAATTGCAATATATTTGGGTTTACAGACACTGGCCTTATTCGCTAACGAAGCCCGATTTTGCCACACTTTGGGTGTTTTTCCGGGCATATTCTCTCCAAAACGAAGTCGGTGACCCCCTATTTTTTTTACATTTCTGACATAACTAACTCTTTATCTTACAGTGGTAAAAGTTTCAGAAAAAAATCAATGTCGAAAAATTTTCGCGCGAACGTACTTAAGCCTCGCTTTCAGACATAAAATTAAAAGGAATATTTACTGGTAACCTTGAATGAGGCCAAAAGGGCCAATTTGCAATCAAACAGAAGTTAGAATACAAAAATGGTGGCCATTCATACACTTTCCTATAAAAGATTCATGTCTCCTAAGGTCGATGAATTGTCAGAATTCTGTTAAATGACTATGCCGATTGAAAAAAACGCATTATCATGCATTGTTGTATCTATGAAAGGCAAGCGCTTCTTGGCCTTTTGGCTAAGATCAAGTGCCATTGTCAGACCACTGTAACCTGGTGCAGCATTACATGGTTAGTATAGGAAATCATATGAATGCGAGTGCATTCCACAACTTAATTGGTCGCAAGTGATGTTTTCAAAGTTCTCAAAATTACATTACTATTTTTTATTTGTTATATGCTCGACAAAATCACTCCATTACTTTGTTTCCATAGCAACTTCAATATTGCACTCTATAACCTATTTATGCATTGGTTGTTGACCAATCAGAAATGCAATATTTTGTTGAGTATATAATAAACCCTGTTACCAGTTTGCATGAGGCCATTCTAGGCCACATTTAATATTTCTCATAGTTTTTTGTCTCCGCCTATTTTGTCCCAACATCGTTCGTCAATATTCCGCGCAACTAGACTGTGAATTGTGGTGGACTTTTTGCTCATGGTGGGGATTGTGCTGTCCCATTTCTCCAGTATTTTTGCGGTCACACAAATTTTTGAACCTTGTTATCGGCATTTCTCATTGACCCCCACTTTTATACTTTCACAACTCCTACTCAACATTATCTTTGCTGTCAACATTATCTAACCGGCGAATTTTTGCCTTCAACCCACCACAAAACCTTTTGTTTAAACAAGCAATCTAAGAGAACACACATGAATTTATTGAACCTTTCTTTACCGGGGTTTTGCCTTGACCTGCACGTTTGTGCTGGAAAAACTCTCATTTGGACTTTTTGGCAACCAGACTGGACCAACTAGGACAAGATTATTGCTTTAAACAGCATTTAATCAAAGAGCTTTTTCCTTCAGCGCACGCTGTGCTAAGTTTACCTCCTGTCAGCGGTCAGCGAGCCAAGATGGCTGCCAATCAAGGTTATATTCTCTCGTATTTTTCTATTATGGGACCAAAAAGGAAACCTCCTATGGCTAATGATGCTATCGATCCAACTGATTCGACTTTTGATGATCACTGGGATAAATTAGAGATCAAACTTAACAAGTGGGTTACATCATCACTCCCAGGCCTCGTTACGAACATTATGCAATCTCATGTCATTAAAATCATCGACTATATCTCATCAACTGAGTTTCAAAGATCTCTGGTTGACAGTATCAGCTTCGATGCCGCCGGTTTGGAAACTCAACTTGGCTCATCGGAAAAAAAGTTAAACGAACTAATAAATTCATATAAAGCAAAGATAGCCAAACTGGATGAAGAGTTAACCAAACTTAAGAATAATCTAGCGCTGAAAGACAAAGCCATAGCACGTCTTGAAGATGACAATTATAGATTATCACAAGAAGTAGACGACCTGGAGCAATACACAAGACGAACCAATGTTCGCATCTATGGAGTTGCTGAACAGCCAGAGGAGAACACTGATAATCTTGCAGTCGACTTCTTCAAATCTGAACTCAACGTGGATGTTGCTTCAAATGACATAAGTAGATCTCATCGTGTAGGCAAGAAATCTGGAGCCAAACAAAGACCTATTATTGTGCGGTTTACTAAGCATAATACTAAAGCTGCGGTTATGTCTCGCCGCCGTGTGCTCAAGGAACGTAAACGTCCATTCAACCTTCAAGAGGATTTAACCATCAATCGCCGCAAAATTCTTAAATACTTAAACAAGGATATCGAAGAAGGCATTGTCAGCAAAGTCTGGACTGTGGATGGAGTAATATGTTTTCGGCCCTCTGGTGACAGCTCAGTCATCGAACGCTGTACTTCTTTAGAGGATTGTCAGGAGATCATAGCTAAGTATTGCGAATAGTCTGAACTTATGTTTATTTACTTGTAGTGACTGACAACTCTGTCATTGAATGCTGTCAATCTAAATTTTTTTTTCTAGCAGTAACTGAATTGTACTACACTGCTTTATGGCACCCAAGAACTGATTTCTTGAGTCACTGTATATTATATAAAGTTTTTGTACTTACCGGTGAATAACATTTGAATTCGTTATTAGTTAAGTCAACTTGCTTAACACTTAACACTTAAGGTTAATTTTATACTAATTATTTTATTTTATTTTTTTAATTAATAATTAATTTATTTGTATGTCACAGTGTGTGAAAAATCCTTGTTCTATATGTAAATTCGAGTTCATAATAACCACAAAGCTATCTTTTGCATTATTTTTCACTTATGGACACATCTGAAATGTACCCCACTTTCTCCTTCAGAATATAATGACTTGACACATTCTCATGATGACTGGTATTGTTCTGGCTGTCTCTCTGACACGTTTCCTTTTAATCATTTTGATAGTGATACTGATTTCTACTTTGCCTTGTTAGATCTTCAATCTTCTGTTAATTTTGACGGCTCTCTTTTGGGAACCAAATATTTTAATCCGTTCTTGGAAGACCCTGATACTTAACAACTCCTTCACAACTCTGACCTTGATCCAGACATCAATATGCTCTCATCAACTTCTAACTTACTGTCTAGATGTACTTATATGACCAGTAGACAGTTTAATAATCTGTTCTCTGACTCCTCTAACTCCAACTGCTTCTCATTATTTCACTTGAATATACGCAGCTTTAAAAAACACTCTGTTGACCTAGAGGAATACCTCTCCACCCTAAATACATCTTTCTCAACCATTAGCCTCTCTGAAACCTGGCTAGACAACACTTCTAATGACTTGTATAGTATCCCTGGTTATCATTTTATTTCTAAACCCAGACCTGTTGGACCAGGAGGTGGTGTTGGCATATTTCTTTGTGATACTTATGAATACAAGAAAAGATGTGACCTTGAATCTAAGAATTGTGTCCTTGAATCTGTTTTTGTTGAAATTGTCCAACCAAAAAATGAGAAAAATGTCATCTTGGGCTGTTTATACAAACCCCCTAATGTTCAGACTAAAATCTTTAATGATGAAATTGAACAAGTCCTTGCTAAAACTGGCTTTGAGAATAAATTATGTTTCCTTTTTGGTGACTTTAACATCAATATCCTTAATGCTGACTCACATGTCCCTACTAATGATTTCATTGATCTCATGTATTCCAATGGTTTCTATCCTCTTATCTCTAAACCAACAAGGATCACGTCTCATTCAGCTACTTTGATCGATAACATCTTCTCCAATGACCTTGACAATCACAAATTTAGTGGTATCCTTTGGTCTGACATTTCTGATCACTTACTTATATTTCAGATCACTAATTGTTCCCTTAATTAAACCTAAAACTAAATCTTCAGTTTATCATAAACGTCTTGTAACTACTGACAACATTGAAAATTTTCGTTCCCATCTTTGTTCTATTAATTGGGATTTCTCACAATCTTCCTCTTCAAATTTATGGACTGTCTTAATCCAATCTATGAAACATGCTTTCCTGTTAAGATTATCACTGTCAAAGAAAATTCAAAAGCCAAACCTTGGTTTACCACAGGGCTCCAAAACTCCTGTCATAGGAAGTACGCTCTCCATAAACAATATTTGTGATAATCCTACACCAGCTAACAAAGCTACATATACCAAATTCCGTAACAAATACAACTATCTAATCAAACTACGTAGGAAAAAGTACTACCATGATAAATTGTCTTCTATAGGTTCATCATGAAAACAAACCTGGTCCTTAATTAAATCTGTCATCTCTTCTAAACATTTCAGTTATATGGGCCTACTGCCATGAAGGACAACAGAGGTAACGCTGTTAACAACCCTCAGTTAATTGCTAATAAGTTCAATGAATTCTTTACTAACGTTGGTCCTTCTGTTGCCACTAAAATTCCCCACTCCACTGCTGACCACAAATCATATTTGAGTGGTTCTTTTAGTGATAGTTTCTTTGCCTCACCTACTACCCCTGATGAAGTTATCAATATAGTGTCCTCTCTGAAGAGTAGTAACAGTGAGGGAGTGGATGGTATTAATGTTAATGTGATTAAAGCATCTACTGATCTCTTGGCATCTCCCCTCTCTCAAATGTGCAATATCTCCTTCTCAACTGGCATTGTGCCTGATAAGCTTAAAATCAGCAAAGTACTACCCATATTCAAAAGTGAAGATAGCACAAACTTCACTAATTATAGGTCTACCTCAATCTTACCTTGCTTCTCTAAAATCCTTGAGAGTGCCATATGCACCGTTGTCTAATGGACTATCTCACCAAACATAGCATACTCAATAAGCATCAGTCTGGGTTTAGAAAGAAACATTCTACTTTTATGGCAATACTGGAACCTACTAATAAAATATTTGATTCATTTGAGAAGAACGAACTCACAATTGGCATATTCATTGATCTAAAGAAGGCATTTGATACCATTAATCACTCCATCCTCTTAGATAAATTAAACTTCTATGGTATTCGAGGCACACCTTTTAACTGGATGCATAGCTATCTCCTCTCTCGTTCTCAATATGTTCAAATTGATTCCTGGAAATCTCCACTGCTTCCAATTAAATGTGGTGTTCCTCAGGGTTCTGTGTTAGGGCCACTTTTATTTCTTATATACATGAATGACATTTTTTCATGCTCTAATTATCTCTCATTTATCCTTTTTGCAGACCACACTAATATTTTCTTTCAACACAAAAATATCTCTGAACTAACTAAAATTGTGAAACATGAACTTACTTTTGTGGTACCTGGTTCAAAGCTAACAAGCTAACTTTGCATCCCGACAAGACTAAATTTATTTTATTTCACCCTGCAAGAAAGAAAATAAATCTTGATGGTCTTTCTATTAGCATCAATAAGAATAGTATTAATAGAGTCGAACACACAAAATTCTTAGGTGTTATCATCCATCAAAACCTCTCATGGCAGGCTCATATAAAAGCGATTTCTTCCAAAATGGCCAAATCCACTGGGATTATTATCAAAATGATGACAGTTTTTCTTTTCTAATACTCTTTGCACGTTATACAACTCTTTAATACTCCCATATCTCCAATACTGTCTTATTATTTGGGCATCCACTTACTCTTCTCATTTACAACCCCTTTTCCGTCTCCAGAAGAAAGCTTAAGTTAAGAATCATTACTCACTCTCCACCACATGCACATACTTACCCACTCTTTAACAAATTCAAAATACTCGACATAAATAATATTTATAAGTACCAAGTTTCTTGCTTTGTTTTCCTTCACATGCAGCAGCTCTTGCCTCTTATCTCTTTTTGTTCTTAATCTTGCCCTCTTCTCTTTTATCTCTTTTCGTTCTTAACTCTGATTGTCATCAATATCTCACCAGGCAAAAAGACAACTTACATCTTCATACTCACAAATATTCTTTTTCTCTTCGGGTACAGGGTCCTCAAATTTGGAATGACATTCCTCTCTCACTTCGTAATTCACTTACTCTTTCTAGTTACAAACATAAACTGAGAGATTATTTTCAATTGTCATAAGTTTAAACAAAGTTGAACGCAAATTCTTTTTTCTCCCTTCAAAGTCTTTTTTTATCACTTTTTGCACACTATCATTATTGTTATGTTTATTTTGCTTTATGTGCAGTAATATTTCTTTTTTATGTTGTAATAGTTTGCCTTTTCTCTGTAAATTTTGTACTTATTAATTTTTTTATTCTCATTGTAACATAGCAGCACATTGTAACTCTCTGACCTACGCCGTATAAGCCTCTGGTTTTGGCATCTTATTATCGTTAACTTGTGCTTTGTGTACTTATTTATTAATAAATAAATTTTATTATTTGTTTTGTAGGAAACCTCAATTGGCTTTAACACCTATTGGATTTTGAAGTACGCTTATCAGACATGACCTTTCATGTAAACTATGTATTAGTATTGACTTTGTTTATAAACCATTTTGTAAACCGTAGAATTGACTACAAAAACTGATTGCAAAAACTTTTTTAAAATAAATATGTGGTTGATAGACCACTTTAAAAAAAGAAAAGATTGTTTCATTCCCTATCCTTCTGCTTTGCTTCCAAAACGATAGCCAAACGCACTTTCATTGTCCAAGACTACTACTACACTAGTAATAGAACTTAAGTAAGAATTAGCCCTAACCATATTCTGAGGATGTCATGCAGCCACAGGAAAAGGTAAATTTTACAATGGCAGCAGTATCGTTTACAAAAATGCTAACCACTCTTCCAGGGCATTCAATTTTTCCCGTCTAGTGTTGCCTGCCTCACTGTTGGCAGAGAAGCCCTGGGAATTATATTCTTACAATTTTACAAAAATTGTGGTCCATTTTACAAAATTGTGGTCAACGGGGTTCAAACCCCGATGAAGTCTTGAATTTTTCATGTTACTTTATGTAATTGCTAAAATTGCATCTATAACTGCGAGGATCATGGCTCTATGTGATTTCTGGATATCTTTAAGAGACTGCAAACTCATAATAATTTAAGTAAAATAAAGATAATTTGCCAAAATCCTGAATTTTATGTTCACTACATTAAGGCTAAGTTTATCTACTAGCAGCCAAGTATTCCAATAATATCATGATTCATCTTTTTCTACAACACAAGTACAATCGTCTATGTGTGTAGCATTTGAAATACATGTACTTCATGAAGCTTCATGAGCACAAATTCTCTATGACAAGATGAAAGATCGTTTGTATATCAATATATATTGGGAAGATATCGTTGACGACACCGATTGCCATTAATCATAATGTGCCACTGGCTGTCAAAACAAAAAGTCTTTTGTTCCTGTGGTTGGCAAATTTGAATAACAAATTTGCAAAAGCAATGTTTGTAAACAGATATCTTCCCTCTACAGAAAAGAACATTTCTTTTAGTGTATTCAAGGTGACGATGGGACGCAAATGCAAGTTGCTTTGCTGTGAGAACTAGATTTAAATCGCCGCATAGCATGGATTTCTCAAGTTACCAGCTTAATTAACGAAGTACAAAGCTACAGTGTTAGTAGTCGACGAATCACCACACCATTGCGCAGTTTCATGGGACTCATTTGACATCAAACACGTGAAACTACGTACCAGTAAATAGCCAAAGCCAGAACCAGATTAGCTAACGTTTGACGAACAGATATCTCAGCTGCAAACCTTTTATCTCAAAATAACGTCTTCGTCTCATAAGGCCATTAACACTTCCGCCATGAGGGTGTGTCAGTGTGTCATCCAAATTTGGGGATGTCATGTTAGGCCATCATATAGTCGCCCGCCTTTAGGGGAGCCACAGGTACCCAAGCTCATCGAGAGTATGGTCGACTAAAATATAAGGATTTGTATCGCAATCCCGATAAAAGGCTTAAGAAGATAATTATATGACAAAAAAATTCAATTAAAAAGCCTAACCTTATTACCATTGTGGGTAGCTTCCTTCCTGTGTGTTTGTCTCCCAGATCCGACTCGATTTGAGCCATTTTTCAATTTCTCGGTTGCCCACCGTATAATAAAATATTGTGGGCAACATTTTTTTATTTTTATTTTTGTCGGCCATGCTTACTCTGAGCTTTGGGGGAGCTTATGTCTCCCCACCTGATGTCTCCCATACTTGACATAGGATTCAACCTTTCCCGGGTAGATTTACTTATAGGTAGATTTATTTATTTATAGCACGTCCACTGTTATAAAAGCCAATCAAAACAAAGCTGTGTCAGCTTGAAGGAAATACGATACTTTTCGAGGAAGAACCAATTCCTAAAAGTACTGCGTTTTTGCGGAAAACGTTGTCTAAAAATAGATTGATCTGTAAAAATACTGTGACGTAGTGGTACTAACTATTTAGCCAAAACATCCCGAAATTTCGGTTTGAGGTCAAATGGTGAGGCAAATTTGCGGAAAATCTCTTTGAAATTGTTGACAACCTCCAGAGGTAGTCCACTTTTTCCGTTCGGAATGGAATTCGGGAAATTCCTTACTATTAGTGAGAATCGCTCCGTTTCCAGGCTCTTTCTCACAAGATAAAGTAAATATGCGGTATGAAATGCCTAGCAGTAAATGGCAAGTGCCATTCTAATCCGGTTGGTCGATAAATTCGGAAAATCGCTTACCTTTATGGAATGATCATTCCATCGGGATTATTTGGCTAAATGGTAAGCACCCAGGCTTAGTATTGGAGTTGTTCGCTCCTGAACAGTATATTAGAGGGTATTTACATATGATTTTTGCAGCCGTTTACGTGAAGCTGGGGCGAAATGCGTGGTGCCTGATTTCGGGACGAAATTATATCATTTGTCTAATAAATACATTGTTGACCCAAAAGACCCGGACCCAGTCTGAGATTTGTTGTCATTTAGGGCCTGTTTACATTGAGGGAGGGTGCCCCGGCTAACCGTGCTACCCTAAGACAGCAAACTTTCATACGTTTCTTTAGAAAACGAATTGAAGCGTTTACATGCTAGACAGGATAATCCACCTTCCTGGAGCACCTGTCTACTTGCCCGAGACACCCTTCTAGGCGGGCTATCTTTTTGCCGTGTGCTACTGGTTCGAGCTGGGTAACCGAGGTGAGACAAAATTGCCGTCCTGGGGAATTGTTTCGTCTTTAATTAAATCTCTTTTACCAGTGACATCTACTTAACGAAATGATAAATACAGTGCAAAAAAGTTTCCATAGACACTGAAAAGCGGCCGCTAGCGAGAAAAATGATAAAAAAAAGTAAACTACCCGCCAAATCGTTTCTTTTGTCCGCCATCTTTTTTGTTGTGCTTAGGGCCCACTCAAAAGAGCCCTTCCACTTATGTGAGTGGGTATGTTTTAACCCTCCTAGCCAGGTAACTTGGTCTGCCGAGGCACCTGCTGCCCCCATGCAAACAGGCCTTAACATGAGACCGGTGCGAGACTTTCTCGTGTCCAGCAACCAAGATGAAGTCAGACCGATCTGAGTTCATCGCGGTCTCATGTAAATACCCCCTGATACTCTTGTATACCTACATAAATCTGTGTACCCTTATATAATAATAACAATAATAATAATAATAATAATAATAATAATAATAATAGTAATAATAATAATAATAATAATAATAATAATACTTTAGTCACGCAAGTCTCAATGCCTTTTACAAACACAGGTTAAAACATAAAAATTAAAAAAAAATAGTTATAAACTTCTTTTAAAGTCATGAATGGAACTGTTGTTAAGTCTTATATTGTCAGGAAAACTGTTCCATAATCTTGGGGCTGCGACAATGAACGTTCGACCCCCTAAACTGGTTGTTCTTGATGTTGGGATTTTAAGAAGGCCTTTATTGCATGGTCTCAGTCTACGTGCAGGAGTATAAGGGTCAATAAGTTTTTTTATGTAGCTGGGAGACATGCCATATAGTGCTTTGTAAACAAGGAGAGCGTTCTTAAACTTTATTCTTTGGTCAACGGGTAACCAGTTGAAATTCCTTAGTATGGGCATAATACGTGCTGTTCCCTTTGATTAGGTCACCAGCCTTGCGGCCGGATTCTGTACACGTTGTAGTTTTGCGATCTCGGCAACAGGCAAGCCGTAAAACAGGCTGTTACAGTTATCAATACGTGAAGATATGAAGGCGTGGATCAATCGTTCAGTGGAGAGACTGTCAAGATACTTGCGGATCTTGCATATGTTACTTAGAGCATAAAACGCAGATTTGCAGATATTGTTTATTTGAGACCAAAAGGACAGGTGTTTATCAATTATGACGCCCAGATTACGAACCTCAGTCTTGGGGGTGATAATGACATTCCCAATATCGATATCAGGGTAAGTAGGACAATTTTTAGTAAAGTTCGGGTAGATATGTATGATCTCTGTTTTGCCATCGTTGAGCACTAGTTTATTCTTAATACTCCAAGTTTTGATGTCTTGCACACATTTCTCAAGGTGCGTGCCTGTGTGTACCCTTGTAGACACAGGGCGTCTCCCATACCACTATTTGTGCAACGAGTGAAGACTGTTTTCGTTTTAAAGGGTCGTCGATTCTTTGAGAATCGAAGCAATCAACGTTGATATAATAATAATAATAATAATAATAATAATAATATTAATAATAATAATAATAATAATAATAATAATAATAATAATAATAAATTAAATAGCTTAGTGTCGGAAGGGCGTACTGATTCCTAGCCAGAGTACGATGGGAATCAGTGGACTTGACCATATTATAGACAATCTATTCAGGTAAACCTCAGAGGCAATTTTGAAAGCTACTTCATCTTCTTGTCGAGTACTCTCCAGAACGCCAAGAAACTTGTATTGACTTCCCTCTTCTAAAAATTTAACTACTGTCGATTCATCAAACGTCATTCCCTGCTCGTCGGCCACTTTGACTCCTTTCTTTATGCTTACGACAGAACACTTTTTTGGACTCCATTCGAGTCCGATATCTTGCATTGCCGTTCTCGTGGATTTCATCACAGTTTTCACCTTCTGGGTCGAGGCAGCAAAGACTTTGAGGTCATCGATATACAATAGGTGTGTGACTTTGGCACTGATTGGTTTAGAGAGTCGATATCCTTCTGTAGCATTGAGTTTCCACGCGACAGGATTAAGACAAATTGTGAACAGCCTCTGACACAGCGAATCGCTTTGGGGAAGTCCTCTGTTGAAGTGGATTACACCTGATACTTCAGACCCAACTTTGGTTGTTGTGACGATCTTGGTTTTCCAATTGAATCGCACAACTTGGTTACTACTTTTCTTGTCCATATTGCGATGTACAACCATCATCTCACATGGCCAGTCGTGGTCAGCAGAATCATATGCTTTGCCATGCTTAAATTCCTTTCACCTCGATGACAATCTTGAGTAACCATTCTATCAATGTGTATATTATCTGTTGTGCCACTACATCCTTCCGTAGCACCTCTCTGCTGCTTCTCCTTCAGCCCATACCTGTTTAGGTGTTCGTCCTTAGGCCTTAGCATACAAGATGTGAACCATTTATACATTGTGTTAAGGCAGGTAACGGCCTTTGGTTGTCGCTTGTGGAGTTTCCTTCTTTCGGAATTAAAGATGTTTTACCTCCAGTAAACCAGGCTGGATAGTTGGAATCAACTTTTGAAATTGACTTGAAACACCGTGCCACTCATTGGAGTAGAGAAAAATTAGGGTCAGGTCAGGATTAGTTTTGGTTATAAAACATAGATATTAATTGACCAACCATAGAAAAGTAACTGATGAAAAGAACTGTGCATGAACTGAGCGTGCTCGTCGTTGTAGTGTAGTGGTGAAGACAAAGTACTATAGATCTGGAGGGTGCGAGGTCGAGTACCGGTAAGTGCGTAGTACAGTTCTTTGTTCCCTTACCATGCTGTAAAGATGAGACTCAATGAATAAGTGTATGAATACAGAAACCGATAAGATGATACCAATGATTAATTAAGAAGATGAGTTGAAATGCGTAAGACAGAGCTTAAGGAGGGAAGGTATAACTATCACTTTTAGATGTCGTTTAAGCTAGCTTGAGTGCATAATTCAACCTAGGTAAAATGGGGATCAGGAATTTAACCTAGGTTAATTAAAACGGATTCAACCTAAGAAAGGATTTTACCCGCACCTAGAAACCCGAGAGCCTTCTCTCTGATGAACAAAAAGGATGTAGGAAAGGTTCGAGGGTACAAAAGAACAGTTGCTCATACATAATATGGTCTTGAGAAATTGCGAGAGCAGAAAAACAGATCTAGCTATGGCTTGGATAGATTTTCGCAAAGTCTATGATATGGTCCCGCATTCATGGATTTTAGAACATCAAGGCTTATATTGTACCTGTGGTAGTAGATGCACTTGGCATGATTCCGAAAAATCGTTAACAACACTCGAAAACAACTGATGCCACTTTTAAGGTTGAATTGTTACAGAAGGCGGCGTTACTTGGAACGGGAAGACTGCCGGCTGAGGAAAGTGTTCGAGACTTGTAACTTTATACCAAGGATCATAAATGGACAAGACATCTTGCATAAGTGTCAAAATGGGTACTATCGCAAAACTGTAAAATCGTCAAATCGTTTCATAGCATCCCAGTGTAATTTACAATTCGATCATCCAGGAGCAACGAAGATCATTGCTTAGAAATTTTAACTGATCTCTGACACATATTGAAACACATATTAAATGTGTAAAAAAAAAATTACAATTGAAGCCGCTGTGAACTCGGAAAAAATCCGAGCCCCAGATGGGATTCGAACCCACTACCCTCCGTGATCTAGTACGGATGCTCTAACCACTGAGCTGGTGGAGACTCTATGGTGTGAAGGCGACACACAGTTGTGTGTATCTTTCAGCCCTAATCGATGTGCTGATGTTGATTTTGCCATCAAGTCGATGACTGACTGTATCAGTAGTATTAGGAGTTGGATGATTCCAGATAATCTTATGTTTAACGATGATAAAACAGAATGTTTAATTATAGGTACTTTGCAGCAGCTGGAAAAGGTTAACATCAATTGCATTGAGGTTGGTTCGACTGATGTTTGTCCTGTAACAGTAGCTAGAAAACTTGGCTCATGGTTCGAAGAGCATCTCACTATGTCAACTCATATTAGCAAGTTATGTGGTGTTGCCTTCTACAAATTTTGGTCGTCTTTGAAAAAATATCACTCCTGCTTATTTATTCCAAATTACACTCAAAATCATGTGATTACCTATACAATTATTATTATTGCTGCGAGCGAGCGCAACGAGCGAGCAGCAACACCAATCTGGACTTGAGTGAGTGAGGCTCCAGCACTTGGCTAAGTAGCCTGACTTCTGGCTGTTATACACAATTGTGATCTCATTCAAACAGAAGCCCTTCAAGCTAATCCTGCCAAGCCGACCACATGCTGGAAAGGTCAGAGCACAACACCGGGAACACTGTCCCCTACTCTTTTCGAATAGTGTGTGGGATCTTTAACGTCCCACAGAGTTAATGAACAAGGGTTGTGAGACGGGACCTCCGGCTTATCGTCCTTATCCGAGAAGACTAGAGAGTCTAACCACTTGTAGATGTAATTACAAAGGCAG